>NW_026652279.1:137241891-137508275 GCF_009828535.3 Hylobates moloch
CCACAAAACATGACTCAGTAAATTTTTAAAAATAAAAATTATATCAAATATCTTCTCAGATCACAGCAGAATAAAACTAGAAATTAATGCCAAGAGAATCTCTTGAAACTATACAAATACCTGGAAATTAATGCTCCTGAATGATCTTTGGATCAATGATGAATTTAAGAAGAAAATTTAAAAATCTTTTGAAATGAGGCCGGGCGCTGTGGCTCACACCTGTAATCCCAGCACTTTGGGAGGCCGAGGTGGTGGATCATGAGGTCAGAAGACGGAGACCATCCTGGCTAACACAGTGAAACCCCGTCTCTACTAAAAATACAAAAAAAATTAGCCAGGTGTGGTGGCAGGTGCCTGTAGTCCCAGCTACTCGGGAGGCTGAGGCAGGAGAATGGTGTGAACATGGGAGGCAGAGCTTGCAGTAAGCCAAGATTATGCCACTGCACTCCAGCCTGGGTGACAGAGCGAGACTCCGTCTCAAAAAAAAAAAAAAAAAAATCTTTTGAAATGAATGTAATTGGAGACACAACATATCACAACCTGTAGATACCATAAAGGCAGTGCTAAGAGGGAAGTTTATAACATTAAATGTTAACTTCAAAAAAGAGAAATACTATAACAACCTAATGTCACACCTCAAGGAACTAGAAAAATAAGAACAAACTAAACCCAAATCTAGCAGAAGAAAATAAGTAACATATATTAGAGCAGAGCAAAATGAAATTGAGACAAGAAATACAAAAGATCAATGAATGAAAATATGGTTATTTGAAAAAACAAAATTGATAAACTGCTACCTAGACTAACCAAGGAAAGAAGAGAAGGAGATCCAAATAAAAATAATCAGAAGGGAAAAAGGAGACATTACAACTAAGCCCACAGGAAAAAAAAAAAAAAAAAAAACAGATACTACTATGAAGAACTATACACTCACAAACTAGAAAACCTAGAGAAAATAGATAAATTTCTGGAAACATACAACCTCCCAAGATTGAACCAGGTATAAATTGAAATCCTGAACATAACAACAATGAATAGTGAAAGTGAGTTAGTAATAAAAAAAATTTCCCAACAAAAAAAGCATAGGACTTGATAGATTCACAGTCAAATTGTACCAAACCTATAAAAAGGAACTGTACCAATTCTCCTGAAACTGTTCCAAAAAATTGAGGAGGGAACCTTTCCTAACTCATTCTACAAAGCCAGGATCCCACAATACAGCCTCTACATACCAATATTTCTGATGAACACTGATGCAAAAATCCTCAACAAAATACTAGCGTATTGAATCCAATAGCACATAAAAAAGAATAAATCATGACAAATGAGTTTGATTCCAGGGATGAAAGGATGGTTCAGTATAGGAAAATCAATAAATTTTACTTATTACATAGAGGATTATAACAAAAACCATATGAATGTCTCAATAGATGTAGAAAACACGTGATAAAACTCAGCATTGCATAATGATAAAAATCCTCAATAAACCAGGCACAGAAGGAACATATCTCAAAATAATAAAGGTCATATATGAGAAACCTACAGCCTATATTATGCTGAATGGGGAAAAGGTGAAAGCAATCCCCCTTAAAAAGAAATGGAACCAGACAAGGATGCTCACTCTCACTTTTCCTATTCAACAGAGTACTGGAAGTCCTAGCCACAGCCATCAGGCAAGAGAGAGGAATAAATGGCATCTAAATTAAAAAGAGGAAGTCAAATTATCTCTATTCATCAATTATATGATCTAGAAAACCCTAAAGACTCCTCTATAAATCTCTTACATTTGATACATGAATTCAGTAAAGTTTCAGAATACAAAATCAGTGTACAAAAATAAGTAGCCTTTCTGTTTACCAATAACCATCAAGCTGGGAACCAAATCAAGAAGGCAATACTATTTACAATAGCGATCAGAAAAATAGAATATTTAGGAATACATTTAACCAAGGAGATGAAAGCCCTCTTTAAGGAAAACTACAAAACATTGAATAAAGAAATTGTAGATAACACAAATGGAAAAATATACTACATTTATGCATCAGGGGAATTAATATTGTTAAAATGACCATACTACTCAGAGCATTCTACAGGTTCAATGCAATTCCTATCAAAATACCAATGTCATTCTTCCCAGAAATGGAAAAACCAATCCTAAAATTTACATGGAACCAAATGAATAGCCAAAGCAATCCTATGCAAAAAGAACAAAGCTGGAGGTATCACATTACCTGACTTCAAATTATATTACAAAGCTACAATAATTAAAACATCATGGTATCAGTACAAAAATAGACATGTAGATCAATGGAACAGAATAGAGAACCCAGAAATAAAGGTACATATTTACAGCCAACTGATTTTTGACAAAGTTGACAAAAATATACAACAGGAAAGGACACACTTTTCAATAAATGCTGTGTAAATTGGATTGCTATATGCAGACAAAAATGAAATTGAACTATCTCTGAGCATATATAAAAATCAACTTAAGATGGATTAAAGGCTTAAATATAAGACTTGAAACTACTAAAATACTAGAAGTAAACCTAGAGAAAACTTCTGGGCATTGTTATAGACAAAGAATTCATGACTAAGATGTCAAAAGTACAAACGACAAAAACAGAAATAGACAAATGCTATTTAATTAAACTAAAAATCTGCATTGCTAAAAGAAATAATAGAAATAACGAGTTTTAAATAATAGAAAAGAAATAACAGAGTTTGAAGTTGGGTAACACGATGCCTCCAGCTTTGTTCTTTTTGCTTAGGATTGTCTTGGCTATTTGGGCCTCTTTTTGGGTACATATGAATATTAAAATAGATTTTTCTAATTCTATGAAGAATGTTAATGTTAGTTTAATGGGGATAGCATTGAATCTACAAATTACTTTGGTCAGAAAACCTTCAGAATGGAAGAAAATATTTGCAAATGATGCATCCAACATGGGACTGATATCCCGAATTTATAAGAAATTCAAACAACAAAAAACAACCCCATTAAAAAATGGGCAAAGAACATGAATAGACACTCTTTTGGAAAAAGATATATGAATGCCCAAAAAGCATATAAAAATGCTCAACATCACTAATCATCAGAGAAGCACAAATTAAAATAACAATGAAATATAATCTCATGTGTGTCCAAATGGCTATTACCAAAAAGTAAAAAAGGAACAGAGGCTAACAGTGATACAGAGAAAAAAGAATGCTTATCCACTTTTTGTGAGAATGTAAACTAGTACAACTTCTATGTAAAACCTATGGAGATTTCTCAAGTGAAAATAGAAATATCATTCAATCGAGTAATTTCACCACTGTATATCTACCCAAAGGGAAGAAAATTATTACATAAAAATATACTTGGATTTGCATGTTTATTGGAGCACTATTCACAATAGCAAAGATATAGAGTCAGCCTGCATCCAACAATGGATGATTGTATAAAGAAAATATAGTACTGGTACTGTGCTAATTTGGTTACTGTAGCCTTGTAGTATAGTTTGAAGTTGGGTAGTGTGATGCCTCCAGCTTTGTTCTTTTTGTTTAGGATTGTCTGGCTATTTGGGCTCTGTTTTGGTTCTATATGAATCTTAAAATATGTTTTTCTAATTCTGTGAAGAACGTCAATGGTAGTTTAATGGGAATATGATTGAATCTTTTAATTACTTGGGGCAGTATGGTCATTTTCACGATATTGATTCTTCCTATCCATGAGTATGAAATTTTTTTTATTTGTTTGTGTCCTCTCCCTCTCCGATTGCTTTGAGCAGTGATTTGTATTT
This sequence comes from Hylobates moloch, assembly GCF_009828535.3. NCBI lineage: Eukaryota > Metazoa > Chordata > Mammalia > Primates > Hylobatidae > Hylobates > Hylobates moloch. The sequence continues at coordinate 137,245,677 of NW_026652279.1, forward strand.
CTCCTTGAAGAGGTCCTTCACATCCCTTGTTAGCTGTATTCCTAGGTATTTTATTCTTTTGTAGCAATTGTGAATGGGAGTTCACTCGTGATTTGGCTCTCTGCTTGCCTGTTGTTGTTGTAAAGGAATGCTTCTGGTTTTTGAACATTGATTTTGTATCCTGAGGCTTTGCTGAAGTTGCTTATCCGCTTAAGAAGCTTTTGGGCTGAGATGATGGGGTTTTCTAGATATAGGATCATGTCATCTGCAAACAAAGAGAGTTTGACTTTCTCTCCTCCTATTTAAATATGCTTTATTTCTCTTTCCTGATTGCCATGGCTAGAACATCTAATATTATATTGAATAGGAGTGATGAGAGAGGGCATCCTTGTCTTGTGCCAGTTTTCAAGGGGAATGCTTCCAGCTTTTGTTCATTCAGTATGATATTGGCTGTAGGTTTGTCATAAATGGCTCTTATTTTGAGGTATGTTCCTTCAATATCTAGTTTATTGGGAGTTTTTAAGATGAATGGATGGTGAATTTTATCAAAGGTCTTTTCTACATCTATTCAGATAATCATATGATTTTTCTCTTTGGTTCTGGTACAAGAAACACACACATAGACCAATGGAAAAGAATAGAGAACTCAGAAATAAGAGCACATCTACAACCATCTGATCTTGGACAAAACTAACAGGAACAAGCAATGAGGAAAGGATTCCCTATTTAATAAATGGTGCTGGGAAAACTGGCTGGCCATAGGCAGAAAACTGAAACTGGACGCCTTTTTATACCTTATAGAAAAATAAACTCAAGATGGATTAAAGACTTAAATGTAAAACCCAAAGCCATAAAAACCCTAGAAGAAAACCTAAGCAATACCATTCAGGACATAGGCATGGACAAAGATTTTGTGACGAAAACGCCAAAAGCAATTGCAAGAAAAGCTAAAATTGACAAATGGGATATAATTAAACAGCTGATGCACAGCAAAAGAAGCTATCATCAGGGTGAACAGGCAACCTACAGAATGGCAGAAAAGTTTTGCAATCTACCTATCTGACAAAGTTCTAATATCCAAAATCTGCAAGGAACTTAAATTTACAAAACAGAAAACCCCATCAAAAAGTGGGTAAAGTGTATGAACAGACACTTCTCAGAAGAAGACATTTATGCGGCCAAGAAACACATGAAAAAATGCTCAACATCACTGATCATTAGAGAAATGCAAATCAAAACCACAATGAGATACCAGCTCACTCCAGTCAGAATGGTGATAATTAAAAAGTCAAGAAGCAACAGATGCTGGTGAGACTGTGGAGAAATAGGAAATCTTTTACACTATTGGTGGGAATGTAAATGATATGGTTTGACTGTGTCCCCACCCGAATCTCAACTCGAATTGTATCTCCAAAAATCCCCAGGCATTGTGCGAGGGACCCAGGGGGAGGTAATTGAATCATGGGGGCCGATCTTTCCCATGCTATTCTTGTGACAGTGAATATGTCTCATGTGATCTGATGGGTTTATCAAGAGTTTCCGCTTTTGCTTCTTCCTCATTTTCTCTTGCTGCCACCGTGTACAAAGTGCCTTTTTCCTCACATCATGATTCTAAGGCCTCCCCAGCCATGTGGAACTGTAATTACAGTTAAGCCTCTTTTACTTCCCAGTCTCAGGTATGTCTTTATCAACAGTGTGAAAATGGACTCATAAAGTAAATGAGTTTAACCATTGTGGAATACAGTGTGGCAATTCCTCAAGGACCTAGAACCAGAAATACCATTTGTCCCAGCAACCCCGTTACTGTATATATACCCAAAGGAATATAAATTATTCTATGAAGATACATGCAAACATATGTTTGCTGCAGCACTGTTTACAATAGCAAAGACATGAAACCAGCCCAAATTCCCATCAATAACAGACTGGATAATAGAAAATGTGATACATATACACCATGGAATACTATGCAGCCATAAAAAGGAATGAGATGATGTCTTTTGCAGTGGCATGGATGACGCTGGAAGCCATCATCCTCAGCAAACTAACACAGGTACAGAAAACAAAACACCTCATGTTCTCATAAGTGGGAGTTGAACAATGAGAACACATGGACACAGGGAGGGGAACAACACTCACCAGGGCCTGTCAGGGTTGGGGGGCAAGGGGAAGGAGAGCACCAGGACAAACAGCTAATATATGCAGGCTTATAACTTAAATGATGAGTTGACAGGTGCAGCAAACCACCATGACACGCATATACCTATGTAACAAACCTGCACGTTCTGCACATGTATCGCAGAGATTAAAGTAAAATAAAAATTAAAAAAGACATACACGTGGCCAACAAATGTGAAAAAACACTCAATACCACTGATCATGAGAGAAATGCAAATCAAAACTATCTGTGATACCATTGCATCCTAGTCAAAATGGTTATTAAAAAGTTAAAATACAACAGATGCTGGTGAGGTTGCAGAGAAAAGGAACACCTTTACACTGCTAGTGGAAGTGTAAATTAGTCCAACCATTGTGGAAGACAGTGTGACAATTCCTCAAAGATCAAGAAACAGAAATACCATGTGATGCAGCAATGTCATTACTGGGTATATACCCACAGGAATATAAATCATGTATAAAGATACCTGGACATGTATGTTAATTGCAGCACTATTTACAATAGCAAAGACATGGAATCAATCTAAATGCTCATCGATGATACACTGGATAAGGAAAATGTGGTACATTCACACCATGGAATACTTTGCAGCTATAAAAAGGAATGAGATCATGTCCTTTGCAGGGACATGGATGCAGTTGGAAGTCATTGTCCCCAGCAAACTAACACAGGAACAGAAAAACAAACACTGCACGTTCTCACTTGTAAGTGGGAGCTGAATGATGAGAATACATGGAAAGATGGGGTGGGGGACAACACATATTGGGTCCTGTCAGGGTTTTGGGGGCAGGGAGAGCATCAGGAAGAATAGCTAATTGATGCTGTCTTAATACCTAGGTGAGGGGATGATTGGTGCAGCAAACCCACATGCCACACATTTACCTATGTATCAAACCCGCACATCCTGCACATGTACCCCTGAACTTAAAAGTTGAAGGAAAAAATGAAAAAAAGAAAATATGCCATATAAACAATGGAATACTATTTATTCAGCAGTAAAAGATATAGAAATCATGCCATTTGCAGCAACACAGATGGAATTGGAAGCCATTAACTTAGGTGAAACAACTCAGAAACATAAAGTCCAATATCAAATGTTCTACTTATAAGTGGACATAGAGTGTGGACTGATAGACGTTGGAGACTCAGAAGGGTGGGAGAGTAGAAGAAAGTTAAAGGATGAGAAATTACTTAATGGGTACAATGTACATTATTTGGGTGATGGCTACTCTGAAAGCCCAGACTTCACCACTAGGCAATCTATGCGTTGTGCAAAACTGTACTTGTACACCTCATATTTATACGAATGAAAAATGGGATATTGTTTTTCACCTCTAATGAAAAAAAGAATGAAAACAAAGCAAAACAAAAGGAAATGAGTAGAAGAAGTAAGAAAAATATCAAGAGATTTGGTTTTCCCTACATATAGGGTGGGGATAAGCTATTTTAATAGAACTAAATATTAAATATCACCATTAATATTCACTAAATATAAATTTATGTTTAGCATTGAATATTAAAGGGAAGAGCCTATATGAATTGTGAATACCAAGGCAACTGAAATTTGGGGTATCAATATTACAAAGTAGCAAGAGTGACTCATTGTGTGTCGTTTGAAAACTTCCATAAAGGTAATGTAATACTAAGGAATGAATTTCAGTTGTGTTTGAATATTGGCAGCATTGTTGGGCTAACTTTCCAAGGTGAGCAGTTCCAAATTGCAAATTATTAGTTCTGAGGGATAATAGCCAGTTAGGTCAAGCAAAGCATTCCTGAATATACTCCCAGCACTTTGATGTGTAGCTCTTTGATATTTAGTTGTGTATCTATTCTTCCCAACTAAATACTGAACAAAGCTGAGGTTTCTGTTTTCTTCATATATTTGCCCATTGCCAGATACAGAGTAGATACTAAAATATAAATTTCTTTTGAGTCATGGAAACATTTTTGATTATAGACTGGGCAGCCTGTGGAAGGGGACATGTCCATGTAGGGAACTGTTTTATTCTTTTGACTATAGCTTGAGTGGATCTGTCATTGTCAGAATTTATATTTTTGGATGGAAGGGAAAGAGATCTCTGAATTTTGAGAGTGGAAAACCACTAGCCTGTTTATTGGTGCTTACATTAAAACTGACATTTATCTTAAGAGTTTGAAAATTATTTTAATGGGTATCAGAATATTATTTTAACCATTAAAGAAATACGCTGTAGTGATTATGTTTAAGCCAGGAAAGAAATCCATACTCTAAAGCAATAATAATTTCACTTAAAGTTCACTGATAACTTACGTGGACAAGATGCTCGTGGAGAGATGTGAAGCTAAAAATGATATGATCCAAGCCTTCAAAGTTCTCACAAAGCAGTGGCAGGAATATACATGTAAGTGAGTCCTCATGAAGATATGGGATAAGTTTAATAACATACAACCCAAGAGCAGTAGATGCATGAAGGAAACAATATCTATATGCTAGAATAGTTATAGTCACTTGCCTTTGAATTATAATTTTATTGCATCATAAATATATTTTTCATATGCATACTTTTTACCAGTAAGGGCAATCAGGTAAACAATTTAAAGGCATCTGTTTCTTCTAGTAATGCACTGTCCACATGTATTATGCTTATAACTAGGCTCATAAAATTATTACTGATTAAACATTTTATATAAATGTGTAACATTTATATGTTACATTATAACATATAACATTATATTTTATATAAATGTTACACATTTATATAAAATGTTTGGAAGTAGAAAATTATTTTTATAATACATTTTTGGATGTTCTGTTAGAAATTCTAGGGTTAGCTAAATAACTGCTTAATACTGTAAAGCATTTCATGTAATTTAACATTCTGCATTTTGCTGTGGTGATTCATTTGAAATTTTACCGTTTAGTCATGATCAGGTTACCTTGGATACCTAAAATTAATTGAAAAGTGTGTCACTTTAGTATTGTCATTTTACTGAAGGTTCTTTTTTCTCTTCATTTGTACTGCAGTTTGAAATGGAACACAATGACTTATAAATTACTTGCAAAGGAACCCTAGGATTTCCTGGCCTTTAGAGATTGTAATAGTTGCCTGGAATCTGTTATCAGAGGGGTTAAATCACAGTCCTTTTTCTTTGTTGTTAGACCATAAATGCTTTCCATTGTGTTGAATAATTTATGACCTGTTTTCATTTTCTGATGTTTATTTTTCTCTGAGAAATTTAGAGGTGTTTTAGTATAATTTTAAGTTTCCAGATGGAATTCTGTTAATGTTTTTTTGGAAATTAAAAAAAGCTGAATTACTTAATTATGAGGCACTTGGCTACTTTCTTACCTAAAATTTCACTAGCTGCCATAAACATTGACAAAACTCAATTTTATATTTAAAGGAAAGTGGCTGGTAATATGCCATACTTACAAGGTTTACATTTTTCCACAAAGAGAGCTCATATTCTAGTATAAAATATTTTTAAAGTTTTTGGCAGACGTGTGTGTGTGTGTGTGTGTGTGTGTGTGTATTTTATGATGAGGAATTCAATTATCAGGCAACCATTTAATATTACATTCTTTAAAATTGGGAACCATTTTGGACAAAAATTGTATATGACTTCTTATCCTAAATGATTTTCAATGTTTGCTTCTTAGTCATTTAGTGAAGAAAAGAAGAAACACATAAAGATCCTTTTAATGAGCTCTATTAAAGATAGTAACAGTAGCCGGGCGCGGTGGCTCACGCTTGTAATCCCAGCACTTTGGGAGGCCGAGGCGGGCGGATCACGAGGTCAGGAGATCGAGACCACGGTGAAACCCCGTCTCTACTAAAAATACAAAAAAATTAGCCGGGCGTGGTGGCAGGCGCCTGTAGTCCCAGCTACTCGGAGAGGCTGAGGCAGGAGAATGGCGTGAACCCGGGAGGCGGAGCTTGCAATGAGCAGAGATCACGCCACTGCACTCCAGCCTGGGGGACAGAGCGAGACTCCGTCTCAAAAAAATAAAAAAATAAAAGATAGTAACAGTAACTAGCTTTATTTATTGGATTATGAAATACTGAAACTTTAAAAATTAAGAAAAAAAATTAGGTTACTTAAGAAGTATCTATAATAGCATGACCCCCAATATTTTCCAAATGGACTTATATATCCAAGATTTTTATTATATTACCACTAAGCATAATTCATCAGCAATACCTGGGAGTTTGTTGAGAATGTAGAATGTCAGGTCAGATTCCAGATCTACTGGATTACAAGATACACTTGAACAATATTTCCAGGTAATCTGCATGCACATTAATGTTTGAGAAGCATTGATTTATTTGGTAGTATCACATAAGACACCATCCCTGAAAAAGAAAGCAAAATCTATAAAGGCCAGCCTCTTATGTATTACATATATATACTTGTTTTTTATATTATTTATTTATACTTGTTTTACATTAAAACAATAATTTTTAAAAGTCTTGGAAAATGAAATCAATACATTTATAGGTAGATGATTTAGAGTCTTTGTCTATAATTTGAACATTTGGGTCATCTTAACACTGACATCCCTATTTTATTTTTTAATTTAAAGTATACAGTGTGATGTTTTAATATACACATATAGACTGAACTAATTAGTACAGTCAAGTGAATTAACATATTTATCTTTCTGTAGTTTTTTGTGATAAGAGCACTTAATATCTACTCTCAGCAAATTTGATGTATACAATAAAATATTATCTATAGTACCCAGGCTGTACATTAGATTGTTAGAATTTATTCTACGTAAGTGAAACTTTTTATCCTTTGCCCAACATCTCTCTATTTACCTCAATCCCTCACCTCTGATAATCACCAATCTAATCTCTGCTTCTATGAATTTGACTATTTTTAGATTCCATTTACAAATGAGATCACGCCATATTTTTCTTTTGTGTCTGGCTTATTTCACTTAGCATAATGTCTTCTGGGTTCATCCATATTGTTGCAAATAGGATTTTCTTATTTTTTAAGGTTTGCATAATTTCATATGTATATGAATATTATATGTATCACATTTTCTTTATGCATTAATTTGTTGATAAACACATAGGTTGTTTCCATAATTTGGGTATTGTGAATAATGCTGCAATAAACATGGGAGTGCAGGTATCCTTTTGACATACTGATTTCATTTCCTTTGGCTATATACCCAGAAGTAGAATTGCTGGATCATATGGTAGTTCTGTTATTAATTTTTGAAGGTAGTGATTCTGTATTATTTTCCATAATGGCTATACCAATAAACATACTCACCAACAGTGCACAAGGGTTCCCTTTTCTCCACATCCTCACCAACACTTATCTTTTTTATATTTAATAATAACCAACCTATCACATGTGATATTCATGTGATATCTTACTGTAGTTTGATTTGCATTATCCTGATGGTTGGTGGTGTTGAGCAGCTTTTCATAAACGTATTGGCCATCTGTGTGTCTTCTTTGGATAAATGTCTATTTAAGTCTGTTGCCCATATTTAAATTCAGTTCTGTCTTCTTTTGCTATTGAGTTGTATGTGTTACTTGTATGTTTTAAATATTAACCCCTTATCAGATATATGGTTTGCAAATATTTTTCCAGTCTGTAGGTTGCCTTTACATTCTGCTTATTGTTTCATTCATTGTGCAGAAGCTTTTAAATTTGGTATAGTTCCATGTATTTATTTTTGTTTTTGTCACCTGTGCTTTTGGTGTCATACCCCAAAAATTATTGCTAAGACCAATGCCAAGGAGCTTGTTCCCTATGTTTTATTTTAGGCATTTTACAGTTCAGATCTTATATTTAGGTCTTTAATACCTTTTGAGTTGATTTTTGTGTATGGCATATGATCAGGGTCCAATTTCATTATTTTATGGTGAATGTCTAGTTTTCCCAATACCATTTATTGAAGAGACAATCCTTTCCCCACTGTGTTCTTGGCATCTTGTTGAAAATTATTTGACGGTACACGCATGGGTTTATTTTGGGTTTGCTTTTCTGTTCCATTGGCCTATGTGTCAATTTTAACGTCAATACCATGGTGTTTTGCATATTATACCTTTGTGACATCATTGGAAATCAGGAAGTGTGATGCCTTCAGCTTTGTTATTCTTGCTAAAGATTGCTTTGGCTATTCAGGTCTTTTGTTGTTCTACATAAATTTTAGTACTTTTTTTCTATTTTTGTGAAACATGCTATTGGAATTTTGATAAGGATTGCTTTGAATTTGTAGATTGCCTGATGTATTAGTCAGTTTTCACACTGCTATAAAGAACTACCTGAGACTGGGTAATTTATAAATAAAAGAGGTTTAATTGACTGCAGGCTTAACAGGAAGTGAAACTGGGAGTTCTCAGGAAACTTGCAATCATGGTGAAAGGCAAAGGGGAATCAAAGACCTTCTTCATGTGGTGGCAGAAGACAGTGTGAAGAGGGGAACTGCTGCACACTCATGCATAATGAGATTGCATAAGAACTCATTATCATGAGAACAGCATGGGGGACCACCCTCATAGTCCAATCACCTCCCACAGGGTCCCTCTGTTGACATATGGGGATTACAATTCTAGAAGAGATTTGGGTGGGGAAACAGCCAAATCATATCATTCTGACCCTGGCCCCTCCCAAATCTCACATCCTTCTCACATTTCAGAATACAATCATGCCTTCCTAACAGTCCCTGAAAGTCTGAACTCATTTTAGCATTATCCCAAAAGTTCAAGTCCAAAGTCTCATCTGAGACAAGGCAAGTCCCTTCCACCGATGAACCTGTAAAATAAAACACAAGTTAGTTACTTTCAAGATACAATGAGGGTACAGGCATTGGGTAAATGTTCTCATTCCATGGGGGGTAAATTGGCCAAAACAAATAGGCTGCAGGCCCCATGCAAGTCCAAAACCTGACAGGGCACTCATTAAATCTTAAAGATCCAAAATAATCTCCTTTGAATCCATGTCTCACATCCAGGGCATGCTGATGCAAGAAGTAGGCTCCAAAGCCTTGGGCAGCTCCACCCTTGTGGCTCTGTAGGGTACAGCCCCATGGCAGCTTTCATGGGCTGGCATTGAGTGCGTGCAGCTTTTCCAGGCACATGGTGCAAGCTGTGGGTGGATCTATTATTCTGGGGTCTAGAGGATGGTGGTCCTCTTTTCACAGCTCCACTAGACAGTGCCCCAGTGAATACTCTGTGTGGGAGCTCCAACTCCACATTTCCCTTCCACACTGTCCTAGCACAGGTTCTCCATGAGTGCTCCGCCCCTGCAGCAAACTTCTGTCTGGACATCCAGATGTTTTCATACATCCTATGAAATCTAGGTGGAGGCTCCCAAAGCTCAACTTTTGTATTCTGGGCACCTGGAGGTCCAACACCACATGGAAACTGACAAGGTTTTGGGCTTGCTCCCTCTGGAGCAACTGCATGTGCTGTAACTTGGGCCCTTTTAGCAATGGCTGGAGCTGGAGTGGCTGGGATGCAAGGCATCGTGTTCTGAGGCTGCACAGAGTAGTGGGGCACTGGGTCCTGCCCACAAAATCATTATTCCCTCCTAGGCCTCTCAGCCTGTGACGAGAGGGTTGCCTCCAAGATTTCTGACATGCCCCGAAGACATTTTCCCCATTGCCTTGGTGAATAACATTTGGCTCCTCGTTACTTAGACAAATTTCTATAGCCAGCTTGAATTTTCCCCAGAAAATGGGATTTTCTTTTTACCACATGGTCAGGCTGCAAATTTTCCAATCTTTTATGCTCTGCTTCTCTTTTAAACATAAGTTCCAATTTCAGGCCATCTCTTTGTGAAAGCATATAACTATAGGCTTTCAGAAAAAGCCAGGCCAAATCTCGAATGCTTTGCTACTTAGAAATCTCTTCTGCCAGATACCTCAAATCATCTCTCTCAAGTTCAAAATTCCACAGATATCTTGGGCAGGGGCAAAATGCTGCTAGTCTCTTTGCTAAAGCAGAACAAGAGTTACCTTTGCTCCAGTTAAGAAGTTCCTCATCTCCATCTGAGATAATCTCAGCCTGGACTTAATTGTCCATCACTATCAGCATTTTGGTCAAAACCATTAAATCTCTAGGAAGTTCCAAACTTTCCCACGCCTTCCTGTCTTTTTCTAAGCCCTCCAACCTATTCCAGCCTCTGCCTGTTTCCCAGTTTCAAAGTTGCTTCCACATTTTCAGGTATCTTTATAGTAGTGCTCCACTTCTCTTGGTACCAATTTTCTGGATTAGTCAATTTTTACACTGCTATAAAGAACTACCTGAAACTGGGTAATTTACAAAGAAATGAGGTTTAATTGACTCACAGTTATGCATGGCTGGCAAGGCCTCAGGAAACTTACAATAATGGTGGAAGATGAAGGGGAAACAAGGCATGTTTTACATGGTGGCAGGAGAGAAAGAGTCGGGGTGAAATTGCCGTACACTTTTAAACCCATTAGATCTTGTAGAACTCACTCACTATTGTGAGAAAAGCATGGGGGGAATTGCCCTCATGATCCATTCACCTGCCACCAGTTTCCTCCCTTGACATGTGGGGATTATAATTTGAGATGAGATTTGGGTGGGGAAACAGAGCCAAAACATATCATCTGGATATTTTGGATATTTTAACAATATTGGTTATGGCATTGACATCTCTTGATCGTCATTTTTCTCAAGAATTGGTCATAGTGTCTTGGATCTTTGTGTGTGCAATACATTTTAATTACATTTTAAATATTTTGTTGTGAGACTCCGGGTTGTGTTAAAAATCCTTTGGAGGATGTGTGTGTGAGACAGAGTGTGTATGTTGTGTTTTATCAGATAATCCACCTGGTTAGGTTTAGTATGTAAATTCTGTTTAGTCTTCTGTGGCCAGTGGTTCCAATATAGTTTTCAAAGAGTTTGTTATTTTGTTTGGGTCTATCCTGGAACTCAGGGTTTAGGGTGAGACTTGGGCATTGTTTCATTTTATAGATTATTGTAAAAATATTTTTTATGCTAATTTGCATCTGTTCTGCATATACAGCATGAGGGTGAGCCCAGAACTTGAGCCAGTTCACATATAAAAGTAGTGAATCCTCTTCTCCAGTTCTTCCTTCCCAGGAGTTTCTCTGTGGGTACATTTCTCCTGTCCTCTGGCTAAAAAGCTGAAATTTCACTCAGAATTTTAGTTTCCTATACTTTCCTGTAGTTTTGTATGGCTTTAACCTTCAGGAAAAAATGGCAAGAAAAAAGAAAAATATAGGAGGAATCCCCCCTACCCCTTTAGAACACAGGGCCTCTTGGTTCCTCTGGCCAAAAATGAACTTGGATTTTGCTGTTGTTGCTGTTTTGGGTGTTCATGTTGTTCAAACAGCAGTGCAGCTTCGTGAGTAGGTAAGGCTTCCAACAGAGCTGACAGAAAGAAGAATACAAAACAAACAAAAACACATGGTAAATTATCCCTACCCTTTGGTCCACAGAGGGCCTATTTCCTAAAGAAGAATTTATTTCAGAATTTTTATAATTTGTACCTGCTGTGCAGTTTTGTATCCTATGCAGCCCTCCAAAAGATAAAGAGCAGAGAGAAAAAACAAAAACAATAGTGTAACCTCACCTCCATACTGGTTGTTCTTTAAGTTTTGACTTACTTTTCAATTCTTTTGCTATTGTTGACTTTTCATAGCCCTCATGTAGTTGCTTTCCGTATCTTGCCTAGATATCTTGGTTGTAATCACGGGAGGAGATAAGATTCAGTGGGCTTACTTCATCTTGACAGAAACCAGAAGTCTGTGGGAATGTTTACAATTTTTGAATAATTTTCTTAATACATATAAGGGAATATATATTTTCTATTTCTGTAACTTTGTTGGTAGTTATTCCAGTGTTTTTGAACTTCCAAAATTTTTGTTGGGATGTCAGTTGTAAGACTTTTTATTGTTCTTTTTTTAAAAAAACGTGTCTTTTTTACTTGGTGCTTTTAAGATTTTCTCATTGGCTGGACGTGGTGGCTCATGCCTGTAATCTCAGCACTTTGGGAGGCCAAGGCAGGTGAATCATTTGAGGTTAGGACTTACAGACCAGCCTGGCTAACATGGAGAAACCCAGTCTCTATTAAAGAAACAAAATTAACTGGGTGTGGTGACAAGTACCTGTAATACTAGCTATTCAGGAGGCTGAGGCAGTTGAATCACTTGAACCTGGGAGGTGGAGGTTGCAGTGAGCCAAGATTGCACCCCTGCAGTCCAGCCTGGGTGATACAGTAAGACTCTGCCTCAAAGATTTTTTTCGTTGTACCTTTTCCACAACAGTTCCATTGTTATATACTATATTTTTCTTTGTTATTAAGCTGTTTGGAGTACATAGTATATCTCACATCTGGGGCCCTTTTTATTTTTATTTTTTGCAAAATTCTCAGAAATTACCTCTGTAAATACAGCTTTTGGTATATACTCTTTCTCTTTCCTCTCTTTTTTCTGGATGTCAATTTCACATAGGTTAGACTATTTGTATTATCTTATATGACTTTTAAGCTCTTTCTTTTATTTTTGTATTTGCTCTCTTCCTTTGAGTTTCAGACTGGATTTTTTCTAGGGACCTATCTTAAAGATTACCAATCCTCTCTTTAATAGTGCCTCATCTGCTGGGAAACTCATCGCTTGAGTTCTAATTTTTAGCTGTTATATTTTTATGTTTAAGAATTTTAATTATTTTAAGAATTATAGTTCTTTGGTAAAATTTTCCATGCTATTTTTTGAATATGTTTATTGTAGTTATTTAAATGTCTAATATCTAATAACTAAAAACTGAATAACTTCTTGTACCCTTCTATTTTCTTTTTTCCATTTTATCAAATAATGCGGTTTTATGGTAATTTTTAAATACCAGCCACATATATAAAATTGTAAATGATCTGGATGATGCTATCTCTTCCTATAGATTATTTCCTTTAGAATTTTGGTAGCTAAGAAATGGATCACTGTACTATATCTAGAATTGAATTGATTTAATCTTGACTTTTCTGTATTTGTAGGTTCTGGTATAGGTATGTTTCTGATTTATAAATACTATAGGGTGTTTTCCTTAGAAATTTTTTTTTTGAGACGGAGTTTTGCTCTGTCACCCAGGCTGGAGTGCAGTGGTGCAGTCTTAGCTCATTGCAACCTCCACCCACTGGGCTCAAGCAATTCTCTCGCCTCAGCCTCCCCAGTAGCTGGGATTATAGGTGCCCACCACCACATCCAGCTAATTTCTGTATTTTTAGTAGACACAGGATTCTCTCTTTTTAGTAGAGACGGGGTTTCACCATGTTGGCCAGGCTGGTCTCAAACTCCTGACCTCAGGTGATCTGCCCACCTTGGCCTCCCAAAGTGCTAGGATTACAGGCATGAGTCACCACGCCTGGTCTCCCTTAGTAATTTCTAACTTGAAGCTGGAGTATTTACTTATATCATCTCACCTCGTTAGGCTCTGACTGCCAATACTTTTCCTTCTCAACCTACAGCACTGCCTATAGCTCTGCTTTTTTTTCAGCTTCTCAATTTCTGCTCTTGCAGTGAGAAGAAAAATAATATGAAACATTATTCTGTCAGTGAGTTTGCCTTTTCTTTTTAGCTGGGTTCTTCAGGTGCTGACTGCCATCATAGCTTCCTAATGTCTTCAAAGAGATAATTTTATATTTTATCCACCTCTCTTTTTTCTTGGTGTGAGAATTGGTCTACCATGAATTAGTCTGTCTCTTCTAGATACGGACATTTTAGACAGGATTTTGTTCTTATACTTCTTATGTATTGCTCTATAATAAACACATTGGTGTGAACATACATATAATGGCAGATTTATATCTATGGATATGTATGTGTATGCGATATTGACATATTTTATGTTCTGATGCCAAAATTGGTTATCTTTAACCTTTTATATATACTTTACATTTCATGAATCTAAAGCAATCAATGTCAAAACACGTGTCCTTTTAGCAGTTCTCCCTTAGTGGTCTCACAATCGCATTTTTCCACATGAGCTTGGCAATAGGCTTAAAGACACATAGGCTTTAGGTCACAATGGAGAAACTAATGCTCCAAAACTGTTCACATGAGATATACTATTCATCAAAAGTACTTTGATTTTCCCTAGTGAAAATAGCCAATATCTTTCACTTTAAATGATTCTATAAGTGCTAGTTTTTTTATTTCTTAGACCTCTTCTTTGCTCATCACTTTCTGGTGATTGATGTGTAATAAATAAGGACTTGCCTCTACAACATTCCATAGTTCTTTCTCGAGCAAAATGTTTTAGGCCTAAAAAAAATGTGTTGGGGCTGGGTGTGGTGGCTCATGCCTGTAATCCCAGCACTTTGGAAGGCAGAGTCAGGCGGATCACCTGAGGTCGGGAGTTTGAGACCAGCCCGACCAACATGGAGAAAACCCCGTTTCTACTAAAAATATAAAATTAGCCAGGTGTGGTGGTGCATGCCTGTAATCCCAGCCTCTTGGGAGGCTGAGGCAGGAGAATCGCTTGAATCTGGGAGGTGGAGGTTGTGGTGAGCCAAGATGGTGCCATTGCACTCCAGCCTGGGCAACAAGAGCAAACTCCATCTCTCTCTCTCTCTCTCTTTCACACACACACAGACACACACACACACACACACACACACACACACACACACACAGTGTTGGGGCATCCATTCTGCACCTTTTCAATTTTGACCTTCCTGGCCCTGCACTGTACTGCAGTTATCAAACATTCTGGCATTCTATTTTATTTGTAATTTAATCAATCACAAACTCCATGTGACACCCAAGTCAGACATGAATTGTGCCCAGGAAAATGCCACAGAGCTGGACATCATTGCATTTAGTTAGATGTTCTTTAAGAATTTAATGCAATCATTTTTCCCTAAAAATTTTGATGTTAGGAGATATGGGGAATAAACAGTCACACCCATGTTATAGAATAAAGCAATGGTGTATCATTAGTCCTATTATAATTTCAACAGATTCTCCCAAATTTTGTTTACATTAGGTAAAATTGAATTGGAGAAATGAACATAATGGTAGTGTAGTGTTTGAGCACTATGCATCATATACTAGAAAAAATGCATTAGGTATTTTTTGAAAGCATACTAAATATAAAAAATGAGTAATAACTTGTTTAAATATATTTGTCACAGTAACTTTTTTAATATGTGTATCCTTTATGGGTATTTTCTCCAATGGTTATTTTTGATTTGATGTCTCCTACTTATAGCTGTGTCACTGTCAGTTGGAATCAGTACATAAATTTAGTGTAAATTTGTGCTTGTGTTGACAGAATACGTCTGTTATCAAAGTTTATGTTGTTAGGGAAATGCCAGTTTTCTCACTGTTGAGAATTACACATAATGGATCTACATGCTACGTTTTTTTTTGAGGGTCACTGTGGAGAAAATATGTTTAGTGACATTTATTGTAGCAATAAAAAATTTCAAAGGGATGTACAAATTTTGTCTCAACTAGACTGGTTTAAGTATTGAAGAATCACTAGAAAGAGGAAAGAAAGTCTTTAGTAGAAGAAGGGTATTCTAGGAAAGTAGTGGAGGAAATTTTGTAGGACAGAATTATGTTATCAATCATTGATCTTCTGGCAAGACCCATCTTTCAGTTTGAGCTGTGCATGAAGGGGAGAGAGGAACTGTAATTAGACACTGAAAGAATGGTTGGTATGTATAATCCTTGTGAAAATTACAAGTGCAAGAGTGCATTTTGTGAAAGTGTGAAAGTTAAGGTGTTGTGACTGAAAGAGAATTCTAGAAGAAATTCTCAAGTCATCAGGCAGCTTCCATGCCATGAGATTTGGTCACATACATCGAGAGAGCAGCATCCATGGTGGAAAATAGTACAATAGTAAAGAATGCCTTCAATTAATTATCAAGGACAATACCAAGAGAATGAGGCTGAAACAAAAATGAGGAAAAATAGTAGACCACTTGTGGTTTCTGGCAACTACAGTCTTGAACTCATTACCTTGTAGATTGTTTCTAGCTAGAACAATTTTAGCTACAAGTGTAAAAACTATATTTGAATTAGTACAAAGAAAAGTAGAAAAGTTCCTGGCTCACACAAGTGCAGGAAGGCAGAGTGTGTTTGGTTTCAGGGGAGCTCTCAAGAGACCTCTGTATTCAGGAACTGAAAAAGTTCCTGCTTTTCTACCCCTCTACACCCTTCTTTACCCTTATCCCTACTCTCATATATTTACTATGATTGTTTTACATTCGGAAAATAATCTGTGAATGTTTTCTTAAATTTAGTGTGCATGTGCACACATACACACACTCCTTGTCCTTAGAAATCCCACTTTTGTGAAGCTATGCTATAGAAATAAATCAGTAGATAATAAAGAATAGATATATTCTTTAGATAGATAGGTAGATAGATAGATAGTGCATTGTAAGATGAGTGTGTGTATGCATGCTTTCATATGCCTAAAAACGTCCCAGAAAGATATGTGTAAAACTGTTAATAGAGTTATAGTTACTCTGGGAAAGCAATGACTGGGCATGGGCAAGAGGAGTATGTTCCTTTTTTTTATGCTCATAGTCCTGCTTTGCTTATTGTATTAAAAAGTATTTTTTCTATTTTCTTGTGTAATTTTAAACTGTAGCCTTTTAAAAAGTGTAATGAAATTTTGAAATTCCTCATGTAAAAAAAGAAATTCCTTGTGTAATTTAAAATTGTATAAAAGAGATCCAACAGAAAACATAAGAAAAGTAGTTTAAGATTGGAGCAGAATTTGTAATTCAAAAATCTCATTGCATGAACATTTTTAGGTCAGTTTTTCACCAAATACATACAGTAAAAATGTCGATGTGTATTAAATAGCCTCACTGGTTGTCATGGTAACATCTAATTTGTTTCCCATTTTCTGTTTAATCACTAATGCTACAGGAGACTTGCCTGCAGCTTGTTTGGCCTCTGGAAAGTGACTGACAAATTCATGGAGAGACAAATATACACACAAATAAAATATGACTGCTACTCCCTATTTTCTCTTCTTCCTTTTAGTTATTTTTGAAGTACTAGCTCGGTTCACAACGGACTGAAACATCAATAGCTTCCAAAAGTCTACTTTAGCATATCTTTTTAAAGTGGGAAGCATACCATCTGGGCATTAGATGAGTTGGTTTCTAGTCACAGCTCTTACACTTACACAGTGCCTATTATTTTATCATTTACCTGGAACTTGACAGTCTACAAACTACTTTCAAATAAACTATTACATTTAATCCTCACAAAAGCTCTGAGATTCATGGTACTATCACCCCCATTTTAAAGATAAGAGATCTGAAACAAGAAAGGTTAAATTACTTGCCCAAGGTGAGAGCAATTTATAATTGGAATTGCAAGAGAAATGACACAAACTTAGGTTTGTAGACTTCAAGCCCAAAGCTTGTTTCAAGATGCTATTGCCTAGTAGACCATGCCTTTTACAAGCAAAATAATTACTTAAAATAATATAACATATTAAAAAGTAATAGGGTGAGGCTGGGTGCGGTGGCTCATGCCTGTAATCCCAGTACTTTGGGAGGCTGAGGTGGGCAGATCTCCTGAGGTCAGGAGTTCAAGATGAACCTGGCCAACATGGTGAAACCCTGTCTCTACTATAAAAATACAAAAAGTTAGCTGGGTGTGGTGGTGGGTGCCTGTAATCTCCTACTCGGGAGACTGAGGCAAGGAGAATTGCTTGAACCCAGAGGGTAGAGGTTGCAGTGGGCCGAGATTGTGCCACTGCACTCCAGCCTGGGTGACACAGCAGATTCCATCTCAAAAAAAAAAAAAAAAAAAAAAAAACGAATAGGGTGGATATGTACAATATTAATATAGATACTAAATAAGATACAGATACACATCAAGGTAGCATTCAAGGTAAGTATATCAAAAAGTACAGAGAATAGTAAGACACTGAAAGCACAAGTCCTGAGCTAACTTTCTTCTTTTTCTTTTTCCTCCCTTTCCTTTCGTCTCCTCTCCTCTCCTCTCCTTTCCTTTGCTTTTTTCTTTCTTCTCTTCTCTTCTCTCTTCTATTTTCTTTTTTTTTCAGACAGAGTCTCCCTCTGTCACCCAGGCTGAAGTGCAATGGTGTGATCTCGACTCACTGCAACCTCTGCCTCCCGGGTTCAAGCGATTCTCCTGCCTCAGCCTCCCAAGTAGCTGGGACTACAGGCGCCTGCCACCATGACTGGCTAATTTTTGTATTTTTAGTAGAGCTGGGGTTTCACCATGTTGGAAAAGCTTTTCTTTTCTTTCTTTTCTTTTCTTTTTAATTTTCTTTCTTTTCTTTCCCTCCCTTCCTTCTTTCTTTCCTTTCCTTTCCCTTTCCCTTTCCTTCCTTTTCCCTTTCCCTTTTCCTTTCCTTCCTTGCTCTCTTTCTCTTCTCTTTCTCCTTCCTTCCTCCCTCCCTCCCTTCCTTTCTTCCCTTCCCTTTCCTTCTTTCCTTTCTCTCTCTCAATATCAATATTTGAATAAAGAAAAGTTCTTTATTCAGGAATAGAAGGTTGTTTTCTTAACTCGAGAATATCTAAAACCACAAGCTATGATTGCATTTAAAATTAAACAGTGAAATCATTCTCATTAAACTCTCATAGAAGACAAGTGTTTCTGCTATTGCTGTTGTTGTCTAACATTGACCTGGAAGATCTTGACCAGTGATTCTTAAATTCCTTGACCAGTGATTCTCAGTTTTCTGGCATTATGCACTCTAATCATATAGAACTTTTACAAATACTGTTATGCACTGCATAACAATGCTTTGGGCAACAAACCACATTCACGATAGAGCTGAGAAACTTTGATTACCTAGTGATGTTGTAGCTATGCTAACATCATAGTACAGTGCATTATTCATGCAATGATAAATTGATAAGTTGTCAGTAAAGTTGCAGGATACAAAATCAACATAGAAAATCAGCAGTGTTTCTATGTACTAATAATTACTGGAAAAGAAAATTAAGAAAACAATCCAATTTTTAAAAGCAATAAAAAACTCAATACTCAGATGTAAATTTAACCAAGGGGCTAAAAGACTTGTTTACTGAAAACTATAAAATGCTGATGAAAGAAATTGAAGAAAACACAAATAAATGGAAAGATACCCTATGTTCATGGATTGAAAGAATTAGTATTGTAAAAATGTCCATACTACCTAGCATGATCTACAGATTTAATGCAATCCCCATCAAAATTTTAAAGTATTTTTCAGAGAAATAGAAAAAATATCCTAAAATTTGTATAAAATAGAAAAAGACATTAGTCATAGCAATCTTGAGCAAAAGAACAAACCTGGAGGCATCACAATACCTGACATCAAATATTCTACAAAACATAAAAACACACACATAGACTAATGGAACTGACTATAGGGCCCAGAAATAAATTCATGTATTAATGATCAATTGGTTTTCAACAAAGAACTCATAATGGGGAGAGGGCAGTTTCTTCAAGAAATAGTGTTGAGACAACTGGATATCTACATGTAGAATAAGGAAATTTAGACGCTTGTCTCACCTCATATACAAAAATCAACTCAAAATGGACTAAAGACTTAAACATAATATCTGAAGTGGTAAGAGTACCAGAAGAAAACTTAGAAGAAAAGCTCTGTGACATTCAGGCACTGATTTTTTTGAATGTGAACCCAAAGCACAGGCAACAAAAACAAAAATAGACAAATTGAATAGCCTCATACCGAAAAGCTTCTGCAGAGCAAATAAGACGACTGACAAAGTGAAGTGAAAACTCAAAGCATAGAAGATATCTGTAAACCATATATCTGACATGGGATTAAGATCCAAAATATATAAGTAACTCAAACAACTCAATAGTAAGAAAACGACTTGATTAAAACATGGGCAAAAGACCTACACAGTAATTTCTTCAAAGAAGACATACAAATGGCCAATACATATGTGAAAAGATGCTTAGCATAACTAATTAGGGAAATGTAAATTAAACCACAATGACATGTAACCTCAGAGGCTTTTATCAAAAAGATTAAAGATAAGTATTGGAGAGGATGTAGAGAAAAGGGAACTCTTAGATACTATAGCTGAGAATGTGAATTAGTACAGCCCTTATGGAAAACAACATAGAGGCTTCTCAAAAAACTACAAATAGAACTACCATGCAACTTATTTGTCACACTTCTAGGGATACGTCAAAAGGAACTGAAATTAATATGTAGAAGGGATATCTGCATTTCCATGGTAATTGCAGCAGCATTCACAATAGCCAAATTATGGAAACAAAGTAGGTGTCCATCAACAGATAAAACAGACAAAGAAAATGTGGTATATATACACAGTGGAATAATATTCAGCCTTAAAACAATAGGAAAATCCTGTCATTTGCAACAATATGGATAAATCCGGAGGACATTATGCTAAATAAGCCACGCACAGAAAGGCAAATACCACATGATCTCACTTATATGTGAAATGTAAAAAACCTGAACTCACAGAAATAGAGATTAAAATGGTGGTTACGAAGGGCTGGGAGAGTGGAAGGGAAGGGAACCCACAGTTGTTGATCAAAGAGGACAAAGTTTCAGATACAGGAACAACAAGTGTTGAGATCTGTTACTCAGCAGGGTGGCTATAGTCAATAATAATGTACAGTCCACCCTTCCCCTTTGCATATGTGGGTTCTGCATTCCTGGATTCAACCAACTGAGGATCAAACATACTCAGAAAAAAAATTGCATCTGTATTAAATATGTACAGACTTTTTTTCTTGTCATTTCCTAAATGATACAACATAACAATTCTTTACATATAATTTACATTGTATTAGGTATTATAAGTAATATAGAGATGATTTAAAGTATATGGTAGGATGTGCATCGGTTGTATGCAAATACTATGCCATTTTACATTCTGGACTTGAGCATTTGTAAATTTTGATATCTCTGAGAGGTTCTAGAACCAATCTCCCAAGGATATGGAGGGACAACTGTATTATATATTTCAAAATAACTAAGAGGGTAAGTTTCGAATGTCTCACCATAATAAAATGGTAAGTGAGGCAATATGTTGAAAGTTTGGTGTAATCATGCCAATTTATATGCATATATCAAAAAATGTCATTGTACTTTATAAATCTATAGAATTATGATTTTTCAATCAAAATGATAATAAATTTTTAAAAGTATCATAGGAGTACAGTGTTAGACTACCAGAAATATACAGAATAATAAAAAAAGACACTGGGTGAAATAATTTCAAAAATTTGTACACAATAATGCCCTTGTTGCTATTAAATAGGATTTATTTTTCAAATAGAGCCTCAATTTCTAATACAGTGGCTACCAGTAATGAAGAGAATCAATGTGATTCAAGCAGAGACATTAAAATATTAAGTTTTGAGAATAATGATTTACATAGCTTTGAAAATGGTGGTTTCTAGTTTCTGAAGTTGAAAAAACTAGATGCCTCTATGATGGATATACTTTTACATTTTTTCCTTCCTGTTATGTAGTGATATTTTATTGAAATAGCAGTATATATTAGAATTCATTCATTTTGTGTGTATTGCTGCTGTGTATTAATATTAAAAATGAAATATTTGCTTTTAGTGCATGCTATCGCATAAATTAGAAATCCTTCAAACTTATTATGTTTTGTATGCTTTATATCATGTTTTTTTTTTTACTGAAGCATTTGTTTATATGCACATTTCATAGCTACCTATATAGAAATTAACTCAAATCTTGATTTGTTTCTTACTAAAATGCGGTACTCTATTTTATTTTACAGGACCCTAAGTATGTTATGAATTTTTATGTACAAGAAAATTCTGTTTTGTTTTTATTATGTGCCAATATTTACTGACATCTATGTATTTGTTTTAATACACAGTTGATTCTCATTATTTGGGGAGTTATGTTCAACAAAGTCAGCTCAAACACTGAATTCATGAATACTGAAACAAAGCTCCTAAGGGAAAAACAGGGCTAGGCGACTGTGAGTCTTTGGTCACAACACTCTCAGCAACAGATCAATTCATAACTTTGTTGTATATGTGTTTTTGTTTAAAGATACCTGATTAATATACATTGTTGATTCAGTACCATTGAACTCATGGCCAACAGCACTGTAACTCAAGCCTGAAGGAAGCGTATTTAACACAGGTATTTTCTCAGTAAGGCACATCACAGCCTTCTTGCACTTAAGATGCTAGACAGCATTTCAGCATCATGCTTGGGGTCATTTTAAACAGTGAAATAACGAATGAAAAGCACAAAAGTCTAAAAAGTAGGGCTCAAGATAGACTGAGAAATTGATACTTTTTTACAGAATGAGAACTGGAACAAGAAAGTAGAGCACCACTTTGTTTAAATTTAGCCAGTAACGTGCACATCCGGCAACTGAGATTTTTTGCTATTCTGTGCATGTCTGTTAAGACCAAGAAATCTACACGAATATTGACTTTAGGGTTAAAATAAATTTTAGCAAGTAGGCAAATTTGCAAATATATATGGAATCTGCAAATAAGGAGGATCAACTGTATTTCATTAAAGTATTTAATGAAACATTACTGCATATTCAGAACACATACACAACAAATTCATTCTTTTTTAAAAATCGAGATGAAATTCTCAAAATATAAAATTAACCATTTAAAATTCAGGGGCATTTAGTACATTCACAGTGTTATGCAACCATTACCTTTATATAGACCCCAAACATTTTCATCATCACAAAATAAAGCCCTTTACTCATTGAGACTTCACTTCCCATTCCTCCCTTCCCCCAACCCTTAGCAACTACTAATCTGCTTTTCCTATGAATTTACCTACTCTGGATGTTTCATATACATGGAATCATGTAGTATGTGGCCTTTTGTTTCTGACTGTTTAGCATATTTTTTTGAGGTTCATCCCATCTGTAGCATGTATCAGTACTCCGTTCCTTTTCATGGCTAATACTCTTCCATTGTAACAGATCCACTCTTAACTATCAATACATTTTGATGAAATATATTCTTTTTTTTCAAAAAATTGCTTTCCATTTATCAAAAGCTCTTAGAAAGGATTCCATAAAAAAAGTGTGCTTTTTTTAACTTAATTAATAGGATCTAGAAGAATAAGACATTAGTCAGAAGATTCCAGGTAGAAAAATCCTTTTAAAGAACATGAAGTTTTCAAAAACAGAAAAAAATATGTTTTGTGAGCAGTGATCCTCTGGAATTCTGCCCATTTTTCTTTCTTACTGGGAATTTTTAGTTGCTTAGTATTTTTTTCCCCATTTTGTTTTTTGGATGCTTGGATGTGTTTTTTTTCGCCCTAGGATTTTCATAGTTGATCTTGTAGCCTTACTGTCTTCAATGTTTAAGTAATGTGACTTTTGAACTTTATCTGAAGCTCTACATGCTGAAATTATAAAACCAAAGGCCACACAAAAATTAAAAAGTGATTTTTAAAATTAAGGCTGTAGCATTAAATTGAATGGCTAAGATTTTTTTTTTTTTAAAGTAACTACTATTGGGCATTATGCTCACTGTCTGGGTAATGGCATCATTCATACCCCAAACCCCAATGACATGCAATTTACCCACACAACAAACCTGCACATGTACCCCACATATCTAAAATAAAAGTTGAAAAAATATTTGGAGTTCAATTTATGTACAGTAAAATGTGTCTATTTAAAATATATAGGTTGATAAGCAATGACACAATTGAACAATGGTGCAAATATGTTTATGTAACCACCTCATTAATTAAGAGGCAAAACTTCCCATCACCCCAAAATGTTCCTTTGTTGCCAGCCTTACCTGCTCCCTTGCCCTCAATGTAAAATTACAAATAAAAGCCAAATAAAACAAGGCCAAAATATTTGGAAAACTACAAGTTCAAAGTAGAGATAAATCATGGAGAAATGCTATGCTTTTACTCACATCTGTAAAATTAACTGTTAGGAGAAATAGGAGTTTCAGTTATTAATGGTGGTATAAGATAGATATTTCTCTTCAAAAGGTTAGTAGGTTTTGTTGAACTTTCAGTGATATTTTGGGAATATGAATCAGCCAAGTATAATCATTAAAATTACTTGACTCAAACATATGATCTATGAAATTGAATTCCTCTGCCACATACAAAGGTTAATATTAATGGATCACACATGGCTATATGTATAAATGGTGCCCCCTTCCTTACAGCACACAAAAGAAAAACAGATAAATTCCCTAACATAAGTTTGCCTCTTTGACTTGTTCAAGCAATGACCTGTCTGGGGTAAAAGTGATTAGTGAGGAAATAAGGAGAGGAGCCTAAAAATTTATACCCAGTTTCATCCTCTGCATGAAGAATAGCATAGATATTTTCCCATTTTTTGAATCACTACCCTCACATACACATTTATCCTGATTGTTCCCCCCACAAGAAGGACTTTAAAAACATGTCACATTTCAAATTTTCTCGTAAGTGGTTGGTTTTTTCTTGATGCAACATTGCTAAACGTTTTGATGAGATTTTGTAGAAATTCTCAGTGCTATAAATCAAACATTGCCTATGCTTTATGTCCATATATATGATATATATGGGTATATATATTATAAGCAATCAAAAGACATTTCCAACAGCTGACTTTAATTGCAATATGCTATGTGTCAGCAGCATTTGGAGAAATGCATTTTATCAAAGATAACTTGTTTAAAGACATCTTGAAAATGACAAAAACCATCCATCAAATTTCAAAAGTTGTGAATGTTAGTAATATTAATGGGAACTAGTGTGGGCCCCTTCTCTTTTCCATTAATCATTCTGCAATGCTTTTAGATAATTATTTGACATGAGGAACATGAAAGAGATTTGGAGGACAGGTAATTGACACTGGTTATGAAGAGATCAAAACCAAACAAAAAATCTGTCTATGTGTGAGTGTTTGCACACATATACTCCTTGGTAGAACTGGGAAACAGGTTAGTTTTACAAAATTCAAAATTACTTTTATTCCACTATTTAAAATGTAATCATGGCATGTTGAGCAGAAGGTAGTTTAGATTCCATAATAGTGTGATTTCCTTTTTAGAATATCCTTGAAAATCATCACTGACTCTCTCCTTGGACTATCAACTGAAGAAGGGAGAATCAGCATGCTAAATGAACCTATTCCATTGTTGGACGGTTTCAAACATTAGAAGGTTCATTAGGTTCTTCTGTCTTTTAGACTTCATTTTGATTTTGGGAGCAGTAAGACCAGATAGTCTCTTGTTTGACATCATTTTAAATATCTGACATAATTATTATAGCTCCCTTTGGGCTTCTTTTCTGCCAATATGGTTCCTAGTTCCTTCAGTTGTTTATCTTAATTAAAAATCCCCATATCCTTCATCTGGAGAGAATTTCTCAGAACATATTCTACTTTGTGTCTTATAATATGGTATTCAGAATTGAAAACAATGCTCTTATATGATGTAAACAGTTCAGAGAAGAATGAAAGTCTTACCTACCATGATTTACACACTACAGTTCTATCCATGTAGTGTAAAATTAAAGCAGCATTGTAGCAGTGATTACACTGTTGACTCATATAAACTTATAGTCAACAAGACTTAGTTGAAGTGCCAAGAAACCAAGTAGCTTCCCTTTTTGTCTATACACTTAAAAGTTTATCCTGTTTTACACCCATTAGATGGCTACTATCTAAAGAATGGAAAATAACAAGTATATCGAGGATGTGGAGAAATAGAAAATGTGTGATATACATTCAATGGAGTATTATCCAGCATTAAAAAGAAAGTACTCTAACACATACTACAACATGGATGAATGAACCTTGAGGATATTACGCTAAATGAAATAAACCAGTCACAAAAAGACAAACTCAGAGAAGAGAAAATAGAATTGTGGTTGGCAAGGGATGGCGGGAGAAGGAAAGAAGAGTTAGTGTTTCGAGGGTATAGAGTTTCAGTTTTGCTAGATGAAACAGTTATAGAGATATTTTACAACTATGTGGATATATTTAACACTACAGAACTCTACACATAAAAATGACTATTTAATGTTATGTGTTTTTTTTACCATAGCAAAAAAGAAAAAATTTATCTTGTTTCAGTATAATGTTTCAGATTGTTTAACTAATTTCCATAGCATTTATTGTATTACATAGTCCTCCAAACATTATTCTTATTTTATAAATAATTTGTGTGTCATAATAATTCATGAAAAAATATTAATGGAACAGAGACAGAATATCCTGTAGCACTCCATTACAGGTATTCTGTCAGATTGAAACTAAGTAATTAATCAAGAACCTTTGGGTATTATTCTTTAACAAATCGTGGCTCTACATATCAATGCATCTTTTGAACCCATAATTTGCCATCTACAACGATATCTTAGAAGACTTTGTGAAATATTAGCTGAAGTTAAGGTAGCTTGACTTACCAATTTAATATAATGAAATGTTCATCAAAATCTTCTCTAAAATATACATCTGTTTAATCTTTTTTAAAATGACAGAAATTGAAAATAAGCTATAAGTTCAAACTGAGGGTCTAATTTTTAAAAGTTTCCATTGTTGCCTATTATCTATTGCCTATTGCTGCACCACAAATGACCCCAAAGTTTTGGAGGCTTTTAAAACTAATTATTTCATTATATACACCAACTTTGGATTCTGGAATTACAGCAGAAGTTTGCTGGTGGTCCTTCTCTTCCATGTGGCATGGAGAAAGTTCATTCCATGAAATTTAGCTTGTCTAGAGGTCATTAAACAACAAGGTCATTAAACAAATAATGGAAGTTGGAAAAAAGGTTGGAAAGCATTGTAATAAAATATTTGCATATTTGAAAATTGCTTCCAGTGTGTAGCTTCTTCCCCAGAACAAGTAAGGTTAGCCTTAAAGAGTAACATTCTATCAGACAAAATGTGATTTATTCTTCTAACTGAGATATAGGCGAGATACATTTGAAACTCACTTTTTGGTCATCTCTGGGAGATAAAAACAAATAGTAAAATATCTAAATATCTAAATACATTTTATATACTAATGATTGGTTTAAAATGACTTATTCTTTAATGTTTCTTCACAGTGCAATCCATTTTGCATTGCCCTTCTATTTTTCAATTTTCCATTCTGATATTTCTTTTTAGGATAAATATCAGATTGTTCAAAATCCTTATATATAAACATAACAACATAACTCACCATAATAAATGTAAAATTCCATAAGTAGATTAATATGATTATACATTGCAGACTCTTTTCAGCCTTTATGTAATTTTATTTTTAATATGAATTTGTATTTAACAAATAATTTGAAGCCAGTTTCAGGAAGGGTGAAAGGTTGTAAAGAACAATGTCAGATACTTAAGCTTCCTCCTTTCTTCATGCTGAGGCTGATCCATCTTTCACTTCAGTCTACACATTGCCACACCTCTCAGTTAAAGAGCAAGATTAGAAGAGCTAAGTTATTGTTTGCTTGAGAGTAGTCTAGGATGGGAAGCAGAAAATTAGATACAGCTAATTTTCATTACCAGAAAACCTAAAACGTTAAACTTACTATTGACCTAGAAGAGTTGTATACTATTAAGTAATAGGTGACTTACTTAAAAGGAAAAAAAAAACTTCAAAGTCCTGCATAAAAGGAAATAACACATCAAACATACATTTTCTTGACCTTGCTATATTTATAAATTAGTTTCTAGGGGATTTTATGGGTGTATATAAGATGCTCAATTTACAATAATATGTCATGTTCTAATTCTTCATTCCTAATGTTTCTTTTTCTTTAACAAACATAGAGCTTTAACTTTTTATTTAATGTGTTTAAAGGGCTAATTTTCTAGGAATTTAATGAAATATTACTATTGTAATAATTATTACTAATTATTAATATTGTGATAATTTACAAAATTCTGCACCCATCAACCCGTCATTTACATTAGGTATTTCTCCTAATGCTATCCCTCCCCTAGCCCTCCAACCACTGACAGGCCCCAGTGTGTGATGTTCCCCTCCCTGTGTCCATGTGTTCTCATTGTTCAAGTAATAGTAATGTAATAATACTATTGTAACTATCTGCTTAGATAAAGATGTAACTTAAGGGATAAGGAGAGTCAGAACCAAAGATCGGGTAGGTAGGTTATCTTTATAATGTTTACCTAACAGAGCAGTTGCTTATTAACAATGTCAGGTTAAAGATAGATTTTTTTCTCCCAGTCTGCAGATTTTTAGATAGCTGAAATTAAAACCTAGAGGCTTTAGAAAGTTTGACTTTTGCAGATTTTTTTTCCTGGTGAATTCACTTAGGAACCATAGATCATCATGATAACTTAATATATAACATCTTTCTAATTTGGTAAGTCAAATCACTTGAATTCTGTAAACTATTTGTGTCAATATAGTCAGAATGAGACTTCTCATACACAGGGAATAATCAGAGCAGTTGCAAGTTAGTATAGCTCTCTTTAGCTCCTAAACTTTAACACTGGGGAGGTAGAATGAATTACTGTTCTCCATTAGGTAGTATAGCCTTGGCCTCTCTGTTATACAAAAGGTTGATATAAATTCAGTAAGTTCATACTTAGCTTCCATAATCTATATTTAGTTATTAAAGAAAACATGAAATTTATAATGTAGGATTCTGATATGAAAGTTGTAATTAAAATAAGTTATTTATTTTTAAAATTTATTTTTACCGTATTTATTTCATTTATTGATTGATTTTTACATTGACAAAATTGTAATTCTTATAAACATCATGATGTTTTGAAGAATATATACATTGTGGAATGGCTAATTCTAGCTAACTGACATATACATTACTTCACATAGATATCATTTTGGTGGAGAGAATATTTAATCTACTTTCTTAGCATGTTTCAAGAATGCAGTATATAGTTATTAACTATGGTCACCATGTTGTACAAGTACTCTTGAATTTTTATAACATTTCAAGATAATATTTAAAATAAGTCAAAGAGAATACAGAGAATGTGATGGAAGCTGTCCTTCATAAATTCTACCTGCCAAGCCACTGGCTCGTAGACAATGAGAGTGACTGTTGCATCAATATTAATGAACACTAAATATTTCCTTGATGATTTTAATACTAGCTCATCAACTGAACTTTATAATATACTGGGAAGGGCACTTGAATTTTCTTTCAGTTCTTAATTGTTGAAGTGTGAGCCTGATATTAAATACCCTTGGCACTTGTTATAAATTCCTGCTAAACCATGACTTGAAATTTGTTTGTAAATATAAATGCCATGTAAAATTATTTGGAGAGATTAATTCATCAAATAACCCCTAAATTACTGTGGGAGATTAACACATCAAAAAACTCTAGCAACAAATGTGTACCTTTTCCTTGATATCTGCATGGACATCTAGTAGAATTGTGAAATGGGCCACTTGTTTCTTAAGCACTCTGGTTTTCCTAGTCTCTGTTCATATTTAATTCTTAATGGAATCCACATACCTTTTCTAGCCGCTTGAAATTCTCTTTGCTATGTCAAAACTTGCTTTCACATAGCTCACAAACTTAAGCAGTACTCTGATTTTAATTGGAAGGAAAACCTCAAGTTAAATAAAATGAAATTAAAATCAGTAGGTAAATGAGGATTTGGAGGGGTCTTTTGTATGCTCTAAAATATTCCCATGGAGGCAATGGTCTAATCTAATTTGCTGAAAGATAAAATATCCAGGAAACAGTTAATAGTGCAATATTGTCCCAGAAAGTACAGACTCCAGCTACAACATTCAAGAACCAAGGAGATGACATATAACGTATATTATAAGCCTAGGTTTTCTGAAGTTCTGGTTACACATATTCTTTTACTTTATTCCCTTAAGCACAGTTGATCTTACAAGAATTTCATAAGGAAGTGTGTTGTAATTTTAGTTTTTCGTTTTGAAAGGTATGTTCACTAATTTTGCTAAGAGGTCAGTTGGTCTTGACATCAAACAGTACCCAGAGGCCAAATGGTGACCCAATCCCATTCTAATAAAGAAAGTCTTTACAAACATAATTTTATAATTACTTTTCACCTAATTAGCTATATCAAAGTAGTTGGCCATCATGGTCTAACAAGCTTCTTGCTATATGACTGAATAACGTCAGCTATAGTGAAGTAGATTACAATCAGTCATCACAATTTATGCTGAATGTACTTAATTAAAAAAATTTGATCTATTCAAGTTTTGTTACACTAAACTTACCAGGTGAAAATTGAACTTTATGAATATTTGCTTAAAAAGGAAAGAAGTAATATCTTTATTTTTACTTGACTTAGATTGAATGATATTCAACAGTCTTAGGCTACATGTGTGATGTATCACAAATTATTATTTTCAATAAAACACGTGGGCCCTCTAAAATATGGATTATGATGTCTAAAATATTTGATATTTTTACTATAAATTAATAATAGGTATGCTTTTGAAGATTGTTCTTATTGCAATATATATCTCATACGTGAAGGACAATATGCTGACCTTTTAAGTGAAAAATTTTTAAAATTCTTGGATATATAGCATTTCACTAGAACTTTTGATTAAAATTCTCAAACAAAAGTGAGCCTAAATAAAAGAAAGTGATGTATTCTATGTATACATTTTATCAATTAGAATGATTGGTTTAAGATGCATCAAAGATAGATTTAGTCAGTTTAATAATAGATGATTAAGCAACAGATTCAATATAGTTTATAAGGTAAAGTGAAGCCACTTTAGGTGAGTTGAGACATCTCTCTCTATGGTCTTGGGAGCATTTCACCTGGCTATGCGTTGTTGAGTGCAAAATTATAGAAGGACTCTCAACAAAATGTAGTGATGAATAACTCATGATTAATGACAGTTTAGGCTGCTAGGTGGTCATTGGTAGGGTAAGACAAAGACTTTGGTAAAGCTCCATATTTTCAATTATTTTGGTTAATAATATATAGAATGAAAGCCCAAGATAGTATTGAAATCTTTGTGAACTTAAGATACAGACAATTTTTTTTCCACTTAGAGAATATTCGGCCATGTATAAAGATAATTTTGGTTGTCACAACTGAGGGGAATGTTACCAGCATCTAGTAGGCAGAGGCCAGGAATGCAGCTAAATATCCTATGGTGCTGGGACAGTTCCCTTGCAACATAGAATTATCCAGCCCCACGTCATTATCCCTGAGATTGAAAATCTCTGCTTTAGAGCTAACAGAGCCTCTTTAGAATGAGCAGAGAAATGAAAAAAAAAAAAAAATGAAACTAGGTGTAAAGATGGAAGTTTTCAGGAAAATCTCACTTTAAAGTACTACATTTACAAAGTGAACCATTAGAGAGGATAGGCAGAGACACTGAATTGCTGTCAGATATTAAACAGCCACTAGCAATGGAAATTGAAAGTCAATTGGAGAGGATAGCCAGATACTAGGTAAAATCAAATTTGCCTTGAATATAAAATAATCACAAACTGTAAGATAGGGAAGTTTATAATGACATCTTGTCAGGGAAAAATATAGTGCTTTGAAATTTTAATTTGAAGACAGACCTGTTTTTGTCATACAGTTTAGAAGCAGAGCCCTTTTGCCCTCACAAAAGCCTAAGTAGAAGCATGATTTTATCTTACTATATTATCTTTTTTTTATAAAAAATTATACTTTTAAGATCTGGAATATGTATGCAGAACGTGCAAGTTTGTTACGTAGGTATACACGTGTCATTGTGGTTTGCTGCACCCATCAACCCGTCATTTACATTAGGTATTTCTCCTAATGCTATCCCTCCCCTAGCCCTCCAACCACTGACAGGCCCCGGTGTGTGATGTTCCCCTCCCTGTGTCCATGTGTTCTCATTGTTCAAGTTCCACCTATGAGTGAGAACATGTGGTGTTTGGTTTTCTGTTCCTGTGTTAGTTTGCTGAGAATGATGGCTTCCAGCTTCATCCATGTCCCTGAAAAGGACATGAACTCATTCTTTTTTATAGCTGCATAGTATTCCATGGTGTATATGTGACACATTTTCGTTATACAGTCTATCATTGATGGGTATTTGTGTTGGTTCCAAGTATTTGCTATTGTGAACAGTGCCACAACAAATATACGTGTGCATGTGTCTTTATAGTAGAATGATTTATAATCCTTGGATATATACTCAGTAATGGGATTGCTGAGTCAAATGGTATTTCTGGTTCTAGATCCTTGAGGAATCACCACACTGTCTTCCACAATGGTTGAACTAATTTATGCTCCCACCAACAGTGTAAAAGCGTTCCTATTTCTCCACATCCTCTCCAGCATCTGTTGTTTCCTGACTTTTTAATGATTGCTATTCTAACTGGTGTGAGAGGGTATATCATTGTGATTTTGATTTGCATTTCTGTAATGACCAGTGATGATGAGCTTTTTTTCATATGTGTATTGGCTGCATAAATGTCTTTTTCTGAGATGTGTCTGTTCATATCCTTCACTCACTTTTGATGGGGCTGTTTGCTTTTTTTGTAAATTTGTTTGTTATTTGTAGATTCTGGATATTAGCCCTTTGTCAGATAGATAGATTGCAAAGATTTTCTCCCATTCTGTAGGTTACCTGTTCACTCTGATGATAGTTTCTTTTGCTGTGCAGAAGCTCTTTAGTTTAATTTGATCTCATTTGTCAATTTTGGCTTTTGTTGCCATTGCTTTTGCTGTTTTAGTCATGAAGTCTTTCCCCATGCCTATGTCCTGTATGGTATTGCCTTTGTTTTCTTCTAGGATTTTTATGGTTTTAGGTCTTATGTTTAAGTCTTTAATCCATCTCAAGTTAATTTTTGTATAAGGTGTAAGGTAGGGTTCCAGTTTCTGTTTTCTGCATATGGCTAGACACTTTTCCCAACACCATTTATTAAACAGGGAATCCTTTCCCCATTTCTTGTTTTTGTCAGGTTTGTCAAAGATCAGTGGTTGTAGATGTGTGGTATTATTTCTGAGGGCTCTGTTCTGTTCCATTGGTCTATATCTCTGTTTTGGTACCAGTACCATGCTGTTTTGGTTATTGTCGCCTTATAGCATAGTTTGAAGTCAGGTAGCGTGATGCCTCCAGCTTTGTTCTTTTTCCTTAGGATTGTCTTGGCTCTGCAGGTTCTTTTTTGGTTCCATATGAACTTTAGTTTTTTCTAATTCTGTGAAGAAAGTCAATGGTAGCTTGATGGGGATGGCATTGAATCTATAAGTTACTTGGGGCAGTATGGCCATTTTCATGATATTGATTCTTCCTATCCATGAGCACGAAACGTTTTTCCATTTGTTTGTGTCCTCTTTTATTTCGTTGAGCAGTGGTTGCTAGTTCTCCTTGAAGAGGTCCTTCACATCCCTTGTAAGTTGGATTCCTAGGTATTTTATTCTCTCTGTAGCAATTGTGATTGGGAGTTCACTCATTATTTGCCTCTCCGTTTGTCTATTATTGGTGTATAGGAATGCTTGTGATTTTTGCAAATTGATTTTGTATGCTGAGACTTTGCTGAAGTTGCTTATCAGCCTACGATTCTGGGCTAAGACAATGGAGTTTTCTAAATGTACAATCATGTCATCTGCAAACTGGACATTTTGGTTGCTTCTAAGTTTTGTGAATTATTAATAAAGGTGATATTAATGTTTGTGATTATATAACATGCAGACATTTTTTCAGTTCATTTTGGCAAATATCAAGGAGTATTTTTGCTGAATCGTATAGTATAGTATGTGTAGTTTTATAAGAAACTGCCAACTTGTCGTCCAAGGAGGCTGCACCACTTTGCATTCCCACTAGCAATGAATGAGAGGTTCTATTGTTCCACATCCTCACCAGCACTTGGTATTATCTGTGTTTTGGATTTTAGCCATTCTAATAGGTATCTTGTTTTAAGTCATAATTCCTTAATGATGTATGACATTGAACATCTTTTCCATAGGCTTACTTGACATTTGTATATCTTTGCTGACTTGTATGCTCACTATCTTTAAAATTATGTTTCTTGTTTTCATAATGCTGAGTTTTAAGAGATCTTTGTATGTTTTGGGCAGTCCTTTATCATATAAGCTTTTTGCAAATATCTTCTCTCAGTCTGACATGTCTTCCTATTCTCTTGACATTGTCTATTGCAAAGCAGAAGTTTTTAATTTTAATGAAGTTTATTAATTTCTTCTTTTATGGATCATTCCATTGGTGTAAATCTAAAAAGTCAGCATACCCAAGATCACCTAGGTTTTCTCCTATGTTATTTTCTAGGTATTTATGTTTTATAGTTTTGCATTTCATATCCAGGTATCTGACCCATTTTGA
This sequence comes from Hylobates moloch, assembly GCF_009828535.3. Lineage (NCBI taxonomy): Eukaryota > Metazoa > Chordata > Mammalia > Primates > Hylobatidae > Hylobates > Hylobates moloch. The sequence continues at coordinate 137,280,056 of NW_026652279.1, forward strand.
GTTAATTTTTGTGAAGGGTACAAGGTCTGCATCTAAATCCATTTTTTAACATGTGGATGTCTAGTTGTTCTAACATCATTGGTTGAAAAGTGTCTTTGTTCCATTATATTGTCAAAAAATCAGTATGCTGTATTGTCAGAAATCAGTTAACTAGAAAACTTCCAGTTCAAAAATGACACTATAGAAAAGGAAGCTGGCTTCACTCTCTCACATGAAAAACAAAAATCAATATACAGAACTGAGATTATCACCAGCATTATCCCATAACTCAAATATTAGGAGGAGACAGTTCTTGGGGCCACAGAGAAATGAAAAAACCTCAAGCAGATAATAAAATAATTGCATATCCGTATCTGCAATGCCCCTTATCATAATCTGTCCAGCAACAAGTATGCGAAAAAAGTCCCCCCAGTCACAGTTTCTACACTGGGAAAATGAGATTTAGGTGAACAACCAGCTTTCCCACCATATTGGGATTCCTGGCAGGAGATCTGTCTCTGTCTCAACCCATGGGAAGCCTTGGGAGTACGTGAAAGGAGAAATACCCCTAAAGATAGCCAGAGATAAAGACGGGAGTTGGAATTACCATCCCCAACCCCACTCTGCTCTGTAACTCACACAAAGGAGATGCCAAATCAGTGGCTGCTTGGCAGCAGCATGCAATACAAAAAGTGTTCCTTGGGGCCCCTGCACATGAACCCATTGCCAGCCTTCTCACATTACTGGAATAAGCCCTTTTGGACTTCCCCTATTCCAAAGAGATGGCATTTTGATTGTTAACTACAACGGAGGCAAAGCTGGGATTATGGCACCATTTAGTGTCTAAAAGGGATCTTAGTGGGAAAAAAAGGAAAGAAAATTGATGGGTTAATTACAAAAAAAAAAAAAAAAAAAAAGGCGAAACAAAACTCTAAGCAAACTTACCCAATAAGAAAACAGTATAAGCCAGATAAAGAAGACTGGAATAGACATCTATTTTGTCAATGCAAATATATAGATGTATATCCACAAAAAACAACAGCAAACACAGACCCATGACTTTCATAAATGGACAAAGCAAGGAACCAGTGACTGACTCTAAGGAGACTATGGTATGTAAACTTTCTGACCAAAAATTTAAACTAGCAGTTTTAAAGAAATTCAGTTATCTCCAAAACAACACAGAAAAGCAATTCAGAAATTTATCAGAGAAACTTAACAAAGAGATTGCAGTAATTAAAAAATCAAACAGAAATCTTTGAGCTGAGAAATATATATGCTGAACTGAAAAATTCATTAGAGTATCTCAACAGCAGAATGGAATCAGTGAGCTCACAGGCAGGCTATCGGAAAGCACACGAAGGATAAAAATAGATAAAAAGCAAAGGAATAAAGATTATCTATAAGGTATAGCAAATTTCCTCTAAAGATCAAATCTGAAATTAGTGTTCAAGAGGGCACTGAGCAATAGCAAGGGGGAGAAAGCTTATTCAAATGAACAGTAAGAGAAAACATTTCAAAATTTGAGAAAGAGGTAAACCCGGATACAGGAAGGTCAGATAACACCAAACACATTTGACTCAAATAAGACTACTGCAAGGCATATGACAATCGAACTCTCAAAGGTCAAGGACAAAGAGAGAATCCTGAAAGGAGCAAGAGAAAAAAAACAAAGAATATATATATACACATATATATATATATATATACACACACATATATATAAACTCCAATTAGGATGGAAACTCACTTCTTAATGGAAAACATACAGTCCAGGAGAGCATATGACTTTTCCAAAGTGCTGAAAGAAAAAAGCTGCCATCCAACAATACTGTATCCAGAAAAGCTATCCTTCAAATATAAAAAGAGATAAAGTCTTTCCCAGAAAAACAAGAGCTTGAGAATTTACCACCACTGAATCTGTCTTATAATAAAGGTTCTATCTTTCAATCTGAAAGAAAAAAACACTAATATGCAAATATAAATAACTGAAGGTATAAAACCTACTAGTAAAAGTAAGCATGTGGACAAATTCAGAATACTCTAATCTGTAATTGTGATGTGTAATCCACTCATAACACTATATGCAGCCCCAAAGATAAATTTATCAAAAACAATAATAGCCACAACAATCTGTTAAGAGATAGGGAATATAAAAATATGTAAATTGAAAGAGCATAAAATCAAAATGTGAGGAGATGGTATTAAAATATAGAGATTTTTGTCTTTATTTGCTTCGATTCATCTCTGTCATTGAAGATAAGTTATTTCTTTAAAATAACTTTTTCTATCTGTAAGATATTTTTGTAAGCCTTGTGGTAACCAATATACAAAAATCTGTAATGAATTCACTAAAAATAGAAAGCAATGAATTAAAACATACTACTGGAAAGAATCACTTAACCACAAATGAAGACAGTAAGAAAGGAAGAAAGGAAGGTTTGAGTTACCAAAAAACAGAAAACAAGCTACAAAATGGCAGCAGTAAGTTATTATTTATCAATAATAACACTGAATGTGAATGGATTCAATTCTCCAATTAAAAGGCATAGAATGGCTGAGTGCTTAAAAAGAAACAAGACTTGTGTATATGCTACGTACAAGAAACGTACTTCACATATGAAGACACACAGAAACTTAGAGAAAAGGGATGGAAATAGATATTCCATGAAACAGAAACCAAAAAAGACCAGGAAAAACCATACTTATGTTAGATACAATAGGCTACAAATCAAAGACTGTAAAAGGAGACAAAAAAGATCACTATATGATGATAAAGAGGTCAATACAGCAAGAGGATATAACAATTATAAATGTCTATGCACTCAACACTGGAGCTCCTAAGCAAGCATTAATAGATCTAAAAGGAGAGACAACTGCAATAAAATAATAGTAGGGGACTTGAATAGCCACTCTCAGTAATGGGAAGACCATCCAGAGAGAAAATCAATAAAGAAACATCAGAGTTAGGCCTATTTGGTCTAGTGTGTAGTCTATCTAACATTTGTAGCACATTTCATCCAACTGCTGCAGAATACACATTATTTTCATTAGCACATGGTATATTATCCAGAATAGACCATATCTTAGACCAGAAAACAAGTCTGAACAAATTCAACAAAAGAGAAGTTATATCAAGATCTTTTCTGGCCACAATGAAGTGAAACTAGAAATCAGTAACAAGAGGAACACTGGAAACTATACAAACACAAGATAATTAAATAAATAACATGCTGCTGAATGATCAATGGGTCAACAGATTGAAAATGAAAACACAAAATATTCAAATCTGTAGGATACAGCAAAAGCAGTACAAAGGGAAGTTTATGGTAATAAAAGCCTATATTAAAAAATAGAAAAACTTCAAATAAACAATTTAATTACGTACTTCAAAAGACTAGAAAAGAACATTAGCTAGAATAACTAAGAAAAAAGAAGACCCTAAAGTCAGAAACAAAAAAGGAAACATACAGAGAATCATTAAAGATTATTATGAACAGCTATACACTAACAAATCAGAAAACCTAGAAGAAATAGATAAATTCCTGGATATAGACAACTTATCAAGATTGAACCATGAAGAAACAGAAAACCTCTACAAACCAATAACAGGAAACAAGCTCAAAGTTGTAACGAAAAGTCTCCTATCAAAGAAAAGCCCAGGACCTAAAAGCTTCACTCCTGAGTTCCACCAAACATTTAAAGAAGATCTAATATCAATTCTACTCAAAGTCTTCAAAGCTCTGAAGAGGAGGGAACGCTTCCAAAATCATTTTACAAGACCAGCATTACCCTGATAAAGAAACCAGAGTAGAACCCAACAAAAAAGAAAATGCACAGGCCAATATTATTGGTGAATACAGATGCAAAAATCCTCAAACACTAGCAAACCAAATTCAACAACACATTAAGATGATCATTTACCATGATCAAGTGGGATTCACCCCAGGGATTCAAGGATGATTCAACATATGCAAATCAATAAATATAATACTTCTCATTAACAGAACTAAGAATACAAACCATCTGATCATTTCAATAGATGTTGAGAAAGTATTCAATAAAATTCAACATTGCTTTGTGATAACACTCAACAAACTTGATATAGAGGAAAGATACACATACATATCAATATGATAAAGGTCATATATGGCAAATCCACAGATAACATCATACTGAATGGAGATAAAAGCCTTTCCTCTAAGATCTATAAGAAGACAAGGATGCTCACTTTCACCACTGTTATTCAACAAAACACTGAAAGTCCTTGCCAGAAGAATTAGGAAGAAATAAAAGGCATCCAAATTGAAAGGAGTAAGGAAAAATAGCCTTGTTTACAGATAACATGATCTTAGAACTAAAGACTCCACCAAAAGAAAACTAGTTTAATTGATAAGCAAATTCAGTAAAGTAGCAGCATACAAAATAAACGTATAGAATCAATAGCACTGGTGTATACAAATAGAGCACAATATGAAAAATCAAAAAGAAACCCCATTTACAAAAGCCACAAAGAATATAAAATTCCTAAGAATCAATTTAGGAAAAGATAGGGATGATCTATACAGGAAAAACTGTAAAACACTGGTGAAAGGAACTGAAGAGGATACACAGAAATGGAAAGGCAGTTTATGCTCATTGATTGGAAGAATTAATATTGTTAAAATGACAATACTATCAAAAGCAATTTACAGATTCGATGCAATCTCTATCAAAATGCCAATGCAATCTTCACAGAAATAGAAAAAAGAATTCTAAAACTTATGTGGAATCACAAAGGATTCTACATAGCCAAAGCAAGTCTGAGCAAAAAGAACAAAGCTGGAGGCATAATACTACCTGATTTCAAAATTTACTACAAAGCTATAGTAATCAAAACAGCATTGTGCTGGCATAAAAGCAAACACATAGACCAATGGAACAGGATAGAGAACCTAGATATAAATCCATGTATTTACAGCCAATTTATTTTCGACAAAGTTCCCAAGAGCTTAAAATAAGGAAAGATATCTTCTTCAATAAATAGTGCTGGGAAAACTAGATAACCATATGAGGAAGAGTGAAGCTAGACCCTTATCTCTTGCCATATACAAAAATAAAATCAAAATGGATTAAAGATTTAAATCTAAGAACTCAATCTATGAAACTATTTGAAGAAAACATTGAGGAAGTGCTCTAAGACATTAAGCAATTTTTTTCTGTATAAAATATCTAAAGCACAGACAACCAAATCAAAAACAGACAATTAGGATTACATCAAGCTAAAAAGTTTCTGCAGAGCAAAGGAAACAAGTTAACAAAGTGAAGAAATAACCCACAGAACAGGAGAAAATATTTGCCAACTATCAATTCATCAAGGAATTAATAACCAGAATATATGAGAAACACAACTCAATGGCAAAAAAATGTAATTAGATTAAAAAATGAGCAAAATATCTGAATAGAGCTTGCTTTTCCAAGATGGCAGATTAGAAGTTCTTTAGCGTCTCTCAGACACTTGGAAATGGCAAGATAGTACATAAAGATCAACTCTCTGATCTTTAATTCAATAGGGAAAACAGGAACTCATTAACATTATGAAGGAAACCTCAGATCCCTGGGAAGAGAATGCAGGCAAATCGTCCCCGTGACAGCATCGAACTGATGTGAGTGAAGTCCCCGTATGTGAGAGAGGCAGAGAGCCTCCCTCTGTGACCGACTCACCTTTCCACTGGGGATCTGAGCAGCCCGGGCTGAGGAAGAGCACTTTGTCTCTTAAACTCTGGAGCTAATTTAGGGAGAGGCTTGGAGAGACTATGAGAGAAAGACCCCGGAAAAAGCTGCAGAATTTTCCCAAACCCAAGAGTAAGTGCAGGATGCCATTGAATTGTAGGCACATACAAAGTCAGCCATTCTTTGGCCACCCAGCAGTGTGATCATACAGGCATTTTAGTATTGGGGCAGAGCTTAGAGGACCTAATCTGAAGTGGGGTAGAGGCCTCCACAACCAGAACTGTGGAAAATACCTTAGCAGTAGGCAATAGAATTTTGCTCTCTCCCAGCCAGACCTGGAGTAGAAGGAGAGCTGCTACAGCTTCAGTTTCTCCTAGACGATGAGACTTGCTGTAAGGTCCAGATTGGTCACCTGGAACTGATCTGCATGTGTCCCTGCTGGGTGTCCTAGCCTGAACTCCTGAGATTATGGTACAGTAGGGCCCTCTCTGCTCCATCCCCAGGCAGAAATTTAGGCATCTGGAACACCTGCTTGTCTGAACCAGCAGGTGAGTTGCCCTAACCTCCCTAGGCATAGATTGTAGTGCCATGAAGCCTTTTTCACTTCATGCCTAGGCAGATCTCCAGGCATTTGCAGCACCTGCTCACACTGACTAGCAGCCTGAGTTGTCCCACCCTTCCTGTGCAGAGATCTTGTGCAGTCGGGCCCTCTCTGCTCTGTCCCCAAGCAGATCTCCAGGCATCTGGAGCAGCCACTCACCTGGATCAGCAGCCTGAATTCTCCAACTCTTCCTACATAAAGATGATGGTGCATTGGGGCCCTCTCTGTTGTAAGTCCAGGCAGATCTGTAGGAATTTGGAGCACCCACTCTCCTGAATTAAGAATTTAGGCTGCCCCCTGTTCCCATGAAGAGAACTTGAGAAAGATCTTCCAGCTCCATGCCTAGGCATACCTCTGGGTGGTTGGAGATTACCCACTGGATTCTACTTTGGTGCTGGTGCTTATGCCTGCCACTGGGGGATCTGTAGGTTAACCTTCCTGGTCTGACCCTGCCCATCTTGTCACCCATCCCCCCAAGAGATGAGGGAGCTCAGACCACTGGGAACTCCACAAATCAGACCATTAATGAGGCAACTGGGAGTATCTCCCATTAAACAAAGATCAAGTATATACCCAGCTGTGTTGGCCACAGCTGGCTTTTACCCATAAGCACAATCTACTGGCTTGTAGGTCAAACTGCACAGCCTAATATAAAGCTTGTTGACGGAAGTGCACAGGGCTATAGAAGCAAAGCCAAAAGACCCTACCCAGCATTCTCTATAGCCACACGCCTGAGGAAAGGAGTAGGGAAAGAAGAAAAAAACTCATAATATTATAGGGAAATAAAGAAAAAGAAAAAATCCTACCCACACATAAATTATTATAAAAATTAGAAGTGCCAGCATCTCCAGATAAGAAGAGACCAGCACAAGGATTCTGGCACCATGAAAAATCTGAGTATAGTGACATCAACAAAGGATCACACTCACTCCCCAGCAATGAGGCTTAACCAAAATAGAAACTCAGATGTGACAGATAAAGCCTTCAAAATATAGATTGCAAGGAAGCTCAATGAAATCCAAGAAAAGATTGAAAATAAACACAAAGAAACTTCTAAAGCAATCCTGGAAATGCAGGGAGATGAATATCTTAAAAAGTAATCTGAGCTTATGGAATTGAAAAACTGACTTAAAGAATTTCAAAATACAATGGAAAGCTTTATCAATGGACTGGATCAAGTAGAAGAATTTCAGAGCTTAAAGACTGGCCTTTCAAACTAAGTCAAAAGTAAAGAAAAAATAATTTTAAAAAATGAACAAAGTCTTTAATAAATATGGGATTATCTAAAGTGACCAAACCTGTGATGAGAGAGAGGGAGAAAAATAAAACAACCCAGAAAACATGAGGGGATAATTCAAGAAAATTTTCTCTAATCTCTCTACAGAGGTAGCCATCCAGATACAGGAATTCCAGAGATCACCAGTGAAATACTATACAAAAAAACCCCACCAAGGCATATAGTCAGCAGACCATCCAAGGTCAATGCCAAAGAAAAAAAATCTCAAAGGCATCTAGAGAAAAAGGTCAGATCAGATACAAAGGGAACTCCTTAGGCTAACAGTGGACTTCTCAGCAGAAACTTTAAAAGCCAGGAAAGACTGAAGGTCCACTTTCAGCATTCTTAAAGAAAAGAAACTCCAACCAATAATTTCTTATCCCATCAAACCAAGTTTCATAAGCAAAGGAGAAATAAAATATTTTCCAGATAAGTAAGTGCTAAGGGAATTCACTACCACTAGACAAACCTCACAATAGAACATTGAAGGAGTTCTAAATGTGGAAATGAAAGAATGCTACCTGCTACCACAAAAACACATATAAATACATAGCCCACAGACTGTATAAAGCATCTACACAATAGGAACTACTAAACAACAAACTAACCACTTCATGATAAGATCAAAAACTCATATATTGATATTAACCTTAAATGTAAGTGGTCTAAATGCCCCCACTTGAAAGGCACAGAGTGACAAGTTAGATTAGAAAAGCAAGACCCATCTGTCTGCTGTAAGAGACCTAGCTCATACATGAAGAGATTATATTATATTGCTTATAAGGCAATAAATAATGATAAAAGTTTCAATTCAACAAGAAGACTTAACTATTCTAAATATATATGTATACAAAATTGGAGCACCCAGATTAACAAAACAAGTGCTAGTAGACCTATGAAAAGACTTAGACAGCTACACAATAATAGTGGGGGACTTCAATACCCCACTGAAAGCATTTGACAGATCATTGAGGCAGAAAGCTAACAAAGAAATTCTGGACTTACACTCCACTCTTGAGCAAATGAATCTAACGAATGTCGACAGAATACTCCACCCATCAAATACAGAATACACATTTTTCTCATCTGTACATTGAATGTACTCAAATATTGACCACATGCTAGGCCATACAGCAAGCCTCAATAAATTCAAAGTAATGAAAATTATACTAACCATTCTCTTAGACCACAGTGGAATAAAAATAGAAATCACTATCAAGATGATCTCTCAAAAACACACAATTATATGGAAATTAAACAACTTGCTCCTGAATGACTTTTGGGTAAACAATGAAATTAAGAAAGCAATAAAAAATTTTAACTAAATTAAAACAAAGACACAATATACCACAATCTCTGGGATGCAAAAAAAAAAAAAAAAAAAACCAGTGTTAAGGGAAAATTTATAGAGCTAAAAGCCTACTTGAAAAGTTATAAAGATCTAAAATTAATGATAGAACATCACATCTAGAGGAACTAGGTTTCTAAATTTTGGAATTTATTCTGAAATTAGTGATAAAACCTACCAACCAAAAAAGCCCAGGCAAGATAGATTCACAGCCAAATTCTACCAGATGTAAAAAGAAACCTAGTACCAATCCTACTGAAACTATTCAAAACATCCAAGGAGGAGGGACTCCATCATAACTAATTCTATGAAACCAACATCACCCTGATAACAAAACCTGGCAAAGAAGCAATGAAAAAAAGAACTATAGGCCAATATCCCTGATGAACACAAATGCAAAAATTCCCAACAATATACTAGCAAAACAGATCCAGCAGCACATTAAAAAGTGATTTTATCATGACCAACTAATCTTCATCCCTTGGATACAAGATTGATTCAACATACACCGATTAATAAATGTGATTCACCACATAAACAGAATTTTAAAACCATATGCTCTCAATTATGTGGAAAAAGCTTTGGATAAAATCCAATATCCCTTTATGAAAAAAACTCTCAAGAAACGAGACATCAAAGGAATGTATCTCAAAAATAAAAGTCACCTGTGAAAACCCACAGCAAACATCATACTGAATGGGCAAAAACTAGAATCATTCCCATGGAGAAATGGAATGTCCAGTTCCATCACAAGGATGTCCACTCTCATAATGCCTATTCAATATGGTTTTGGAAGACCTTCCTAGAGCAATCAGGAAAAAGAAAAAAGTAAAAGCCATCCAAATAGCAAAAGGAGGAGAAACATCTCTTTTTGCTGATGATATGATCTTGAACCCAGAAAACCCTAGAGACCTCACCAAAAGACTCCTGGAACTGAAAAAGGACTTCAGAAAAATTTTAGAATACAAAATCAATGAACAAAAATCACTAGCAATTTTATACATCAATAACATTCAAGCTGAGAGCCAAATCAGGAACACAACTCCATTTACAACAGCCACAGACACAGACACACAGAGACACACACAGACACACACACAAAATACCTAGAAATACGTCTAACAAAGCAAAGAAAGATCTCACAAGGAGAACTACAAAACACTGCTGAAAGAAATCATAGATGACACAAACACATGTAAATATATTTCATGCTTATGGATAGGAGGAATCAATATCATTAAAATGGCCATACAGTCCAAATCAATCTACAGCTTCAATGCTATTTCTATCAAGTTACCAATGTCATGTTCACAGAACTAAAAAAAAAAATTCTAAAATTCATATGGAACCAAAAAACAAAGCCAAAGCAACCCTAAGCAAAACAAAGCCAGAGGCATCATATTACCTGACTTGAAACTATACTATAAGGCTATAGAAACCAAAACAGTATGGGGTTGGTGTACAAACAGACACGTAGACCAATGGAACAGAATAGAAACTCAGAAATCAAGCTTCACATCTACAGCCATCTTATTTTTTGACAAAGTTGACAAAAATAAGCAATGGGGGAAAAACTCTCTATTCAGTAAATGGTGCTGGGATAGCTTACTAGCCGTATGTGAAAGAATGAAATTAGTTTCCTACCTCTCACCATATATAAAAATTAACTCAAGATGGATTAAAGATTTAAATGTAAGACCTCAGTCTATAAGGTTCCTAGAAGGAAGCCTAGGAGACACCATTCTGGACATCAGCCTTGGGAAAAAATTTATGTTTAAGTCCTCAAAAACAATTACATTAAAAACAAAATTGACAAGTGAAACCTGGTTAAATCAAAGAGCTTCTGCACATTAAAATACACTATCAACAGAGTAAACAGAAAATCTACAGAAAGGGAGAAAATATTTTCAAATGGTGCATCCAACAAAGGTCTAACATCCAGAATCTATAAGGAACTTAAACAATTGCATAAACAAAAAACACATAACTGCATTAAATGTGGGCAAAGTACATGAACAGAAACTTACCAAAAGAAAACAAACAAGTTGCCAACAAACATGAAAGAAATGCTCATCATCACAAATCATTAAAGAAACGCAAATCAAAACCACAATGAGATACCATCTCATACCACTCAGAACGGTTATTATTCAAGTAAAAAAGAAAAAAACAAATGTTCACATGGATGTGGAGAAAAGGGAATGTTTATACACTATTGCTAGGAATGTAAATTAGTGGAGCCACTATGGAAAGCAGTTTGGAGGTTTATAAAAGAACTTAATACAGAGCTACCATTTGACCAGCAATCGCATTACTGAGTATATATATATCAAGAATAAAGTAAATCATTCCATCAAAAAAAAAACACATGCACTCATATGTTTATCACAGCAAAGATGTGGAATCAACATAAGTCCTCATTGATGGTGGACCAGATAAAATGTGGCACATGTAAAACGTGGAATACTATACAGCTATAAAAAGAATGAAATCATGTCCTTTGTGGCAACGTGGATGCCGCTGAAGGCCATTATCCTAAGCAAATTAACACAGAAACAGAAAACCAAATACTGCAATATATGGTTTGGCCATCTCCTCATTCCAAATCTCATCTTGAATTGTAGTTCCCCTAATCCCCACGTGTCAAGGGTGGGACCAGGTGAAGATAAGTTTATCATGGGGGTGGTTTCCCCATACTGTTCTCATGACAGTGAGTTCTCACGGGATCTGATGGTTTTATAAGGTGTTTCCCTTTCACTTGGCTCTCATTATCTCTTGCCTGCTGCCATGTAAGATGTGCCTTTGCTCCTTCTTTGCCCTCCTCCATGATTGTGAGGACTCCCCAGCCATGTAGAACTGTGAGTTCATTAAACCTATTTTTCTTGATAAATTACCCAGTCAGGGATATTTTCTTTATAGCAGCATGAGGGTGAACTAATGCAGTAAATTGGTACCAGGAGTGGGGTGCTAATGTAAAGATACCTGAAAATGTGAAAGCAACTTTGGAACTGGGTAACAGGCAGAAGTGGAACAGTTTGGAGGGCTCAGGAGAAGACAGAAAAATGTAGGAAAGTTTGGAAATTCTTAGAGACCTGTTGAATGATTTTGACCAAAATGCTGATAGTGATATGAGCAATGAAGTCCATGTTGAGGTGGTCTCAGATGGAGATGAGAAACAGGTTGGGACTGGAGCAAAGGTGACTCTCGTTATGCTTTAGGAAAGAGACTGGTGGCACTTTGCCCCTGCCCTAGGGATTTGTGGAACTTTGAACTTGAAAGAGATGATTTAGGGCATCTAGTGGAAACAATTTCTAAGAGGAAAGTGTTCCTGACATGGCTTGGGTGCTCTTAAAAGCATTCAGTTTCATTAACTCACAAAGATAAGGCTTGGAATTGGAACTTATGTTTAAAGGGGAAGCAGAGCATAAAAGTTTGGAAAATGTGCAGTCGGATGATGCAATAGATAAGAAAACCGATTTTCTGAGGAGAAATTCAAGCAGGCTGCATAAATTTGCATATGTAATGATAAGCCAAATGTTAATTACCAAAACAACGGGGGGGGGGGGGGGAAGCGTCTCCAGGGCATGTCATATACCTTCCTGGTAGTCCCTCCTATCTCAGGCCCAGAGGCCTAGGAGGAAATAATAGTTTTGTGGACTGAGCCCAGGGCTCTTCTGCTATGTGTAGCCTAGGAACTTGGTGCCTTGCATCCCAGCTATTCCAGTTGTGGCTAAAAGGGGCCAAGGTAAGCTTGGGCCATGGTCTCAGAGGGTTCAAGCCCCAAGCCTTGGTAACTTCCATGTGGTGTTCAGCCTGCAGGTGCACAAAAGTCAAGAATTGAGGTTTGGAAACCTCTGCCTAGATTTCAGAAGATGTATGGAAATGCCTGGGTGTCCAGGAAGAAGTTTACTCCAGGGGCAGGGCCCTCATGGAGAACGTATGCTAGGGCAGGGCAGAAGGAAACTGTGGGATGGGGGTTCCCTCATAGAGTCCCCACTGGGACACTTAGCACCAGCCCATGAAGGCAGCCAGGAGCAGAGCTGTACCCTGAAAAGCCACAAAGGCAGAGCTACCCAAGGCCATGGGAGCTCACCTCTTGCATCAGTGTGACCTGGATGTGAGACATGGAGTCAAAAATAATCATTTTGGAGCTTTAAGATTTGACTGCCCCACTGGACTTCAGACTTGCGTGGGGCCTGTAATCCCTTTGTTTTGGCCAATTTCTCCTATTTGGAATGGGTGTCTTTACCCAATGCCTGTACCCCCATTGTATCTAGGAAGTAACTAACTTGCTTTTGATTTTACAGGCTCATAGGCAGAAGGGGCTTGCCTTGTCTCAGATGAGACTTTGAACTTGAACATTGGGATGAAAGCTGGAATGAGTTAAGATTTAGGGGACTGTTGAAAAGGCACGAATGTGTTTTGAAATGGGAGGACATGAGATTTGTGAGGGGCCAGCAGTGGAATGATTTGACTGTGTCACCACCAACAATCTTGTCTTGAATTATAACAATTTCCACATGTGAAGGGCAGGATCAGGTGGAGATAAGTGAATCATGGGGGCAGTTTTCTCTATACTTTTCTCATGGTCATGAGTGATTTCTCATGAGAACTGATTGTTTTTATAAGAGGTTTTCCCCTTCACTTGGCTCTTGCCTGCCACCCTGTCAGTGGTGCCTTTGCTCCTCTTTTGCCTTCCACCATGACTATGAGAGGTCCTCAGCCATGTGGAACTGTGAGCCCATTAAACCTCTTTTTCTTGATAAATTACCCAGTCTTGGGTATTTTCTTCATAACAGCATGAGAACAAACTATCACACTACCTGATTTCACTTATAAGTGGGAGCTAAACAATGTAGACTCATGGACATAAATATGGCAACAACTGACACTGGGGACTACTTCAGGGAGGGAGGGGGCAAGGGTTTGAAAATTAACTTTTGAGTAGTGTGCTTAGTACTTGGGTGATGGGATTAATTATAACCCCAAACCTCAGCATCATGAAATCTACCCAGGTAATAAACTTGCGCATACACTCGCTGAATCTAAAACACAAGTTGAAATTGTAAAATAAAAAATATAAATAAATTTGGAATGGATTACTTCAAAAAAGAAAACTGTCTCCTTAGAGAAGTTACCATGATTGAAAAGTATTACTAGCTTCTTATTTATTCTACCAATTCACATATGATTGGATTGTAGGAACTTCCATAATGACTGTAAAACTGACTTATGCCAGCCTGATTCTAAAATGTTGACGTTATGTGAATCGTACATGAGGGAGAGTTTGTGTACTTGCCATTTCAAAGACATTTATAAGGGTTCTGAAAAGGAATGCTGTTGGCTACTGTAGTGTTCATAAGTTTTCTCTGCTTTGCAGGTTTTCATAGATGTTCAGTTAAAGTTTGTTGTGTATCAAATGAACTGAATGGATTAGCTTTTCTTACTCCCAGAGTGGAAGATCATTATTTTCCATAGGGAATTCAGTCATTAACCACCAGAATTGAAGGTTCTGCAACATTTCTGCTTCCTCTCCATTGTTTTCTAGTTGAATGAATCACGGTCATGACAAAAAAGAAAAATCTGAATAGATGTTTTTCAAAAGAAGACATACAAATGGCCAACTGATATTAAAAAAGTTCCACATCTCTAATAATCAGTAAATCAAAACCACAATGAGATATCATCTCACCCCAATTTAAATGGCTTTTATTAAAAAGACAAGGACTAATAGATGATGGCAAGGACATGGAGAAGGGGGAATCCTTATATACTGTTGGTGGGAATGTAAATTAGTAGAGCCACTATAGAAAACTGTATGGAGGTTCCTTAAAAAAAACTAGAAATAAACTACCATGTCATCCAGCAATTCCATTAATATACTCCCAGAATTAATATATTGTTGATGTAACTGCACTCCCATGTTTATGGCAGCACTATTCATAATAGCCAAATATAGAATCAACCTATGTGCCTGTCAGTAGATGAATGAATAAAGAAAATGTATGTATACACAATGAAATACTATTCAACTATAAAAAATAAAGTCCTATTATTTGCCACAAAAGTTGATGGAACTGAAAGTCATTATGTTAATCAAAATAAGGCAAGCACAGAAAGAAAAATATTGCACATTCTAATTCATATGTGGGAGCTAAATAAGTGGGTCTCATGAATATAGAGAAAGTAGATCAGTGGTTACCAGAGATCAGGAAGATTAGGGGGAAGGGAGGATGAGGAGATGTTGATTAATGGGTACAAACATACAGGTTCATAGAAGAAATTAGACCTAGTGTTTGATACGTCAGTTGGTTGACTATAGTTTACGATAATCTATTGTATGTTTTAAAAATACTTGAAGAGAATAATTTGAATTTTTCTTTCATAAAGAAAAGCTCCTTACATGATGGATTCTCCATACCTGTATTAGCACTTTGGTCACAATTATTTAACCAGTCTCTAAGAAGTTCAAAACTTTCTCTTTTCTTCTATCTTCTATGCCCTTCAAACTCTTCCAACCTGTGTTCCTTACCCAGTTCCATAGCTGCTTCTAGATTTTTTAGGTATTTTTATAGCAACACCACACTCCTCAGTACCAATTTTCTGTGTTAGACTGCTTTTTACATAGCTATAAAAGAATAATACTGTGGAATTTGTAGAGAAAAGAGGTTTAATTGGCTCACAGTTCTGCAGGCCATACAGAAGCATGGTGCTGGAATCTGCTTGACTTCTGAGGAGGGCCTCAGGAAGCTTCCAATTATGGTAGAAGGCAATGGGGAAACACACACGTCACATGGTGACAGCAGGAACAAGAAAGCAGGAGAGGTCTCAGACACTTCTAAATAACAAAATCTTGCATGAACTAACTGAGACAGAAGTCACTTACCATTAAGAGAATGGTGCTAAACCATTAATGAGGGATCTGTCCACAATCACCTTCCACTAGGCCCCATCTCCAACACTGGGGATCACATTTCAATATGTAATGTGGAAATTTGGAGGGGACAAACATCCAAACTATATCACTATGGATACCCAGGAATATTACCATGCTTGAACATTCAGCACTATTTCATTACGTTAATTCCAAGAATAACTGTATCAAGATTTTTTTTCCACCAAAAGTGCATAATGTTCCCTTATCCCCATATACTTACCAAAAAATTGGCAATTTCCAGTCTTTTAATTTCACCTATTTTTTTACAGTTGTAAAGACATATTTATTTTTGGTTTAATCTTCACATCTTGGATTAGTAATGAGTTTAAGCATTATTACATATTTAAACTTTTTTCTATGAATTGCTTTTTTCTGGCCTTTGTTCATTTTTTAAGTTGGGTTTACTATCTTTTACTGGTTTTGTTAGAGTTCTTTCTATAACAGATATTACTTATTGTTTGCATTTGGATCTTTGACATATCTTCTTTCCAATTGCCATCTTTCTGTTAACTCTCACTATGGGATCCTTCATTAAACAGAAATCCTTAATTTTGATTTATGAAATACGTATCTCTTTGGCTTTATAGCTCATGCTTTTGGAATATTTGCCTTCAAGAAATATTTCCAATTTTAATTCACAATGATATTCCCTTATGTTTTCTTCAGTTTGGTTTGTATTTATGTCTTCTATATTAAGTTTCTATTCTGTGTATAGTCCATCTTTGCATAGGATAGGTGATAGGGGTTTAACCTTGTCGTTCTCCATATAATGAACAAATTTTAAAAAATAAAATCTATCAAATTACCTATCCCCACTGTTTTGAGATGCCATCTATACTATATTTCAAGTCTTATGGGCCTTGGGCTGGGCTTAATATTCTGTTCCATTTTTTTCCTACTTGCCTGTTGCTGGGCTAGAAATGTCGATAAACATGCTGTGGTTCTGAAGTTCATGAGCGAATTAGCAGAAGGAGCCAACATCCCATGCATTTTCACCATTCTAACCTACAAACTGTAACCAGTTTGATCTGAAACAAATTTTGGATTGTGTGGAATATCTTCACTGAATCTCCAAGGACTACCATATATTGCTCAAATACGTAACCCAGCATTCAACATATTCCATGGCCCTAATAAATTCTCCTAAATTTACTTCTCATTATTTGTGTATAATGAACAGTGTTCAGATAAACTGTTTTCCTTGCTGTTCTTCAATTATTTCCTGTGACTTCTCACCCCTGTATTTTAAACATCACAGAATTTAAGAACTTAAAGCAACATTGAAGATGATCTAGTTCAACCCACATTTTACAGATGTGGAGATCAAGGACCATGTATGTGATCATTAGTAAGTGAAAGGACTTGCACTCACACTTGCGTCTCAGACGCACCAGCCCCTGCTATTTTTAACTACACTGAATTCACTTTGTCCATGCCCTTTCTGATGCCTCGAATGCTTTCTTCAACAACCGCTACCTCTCTAATCTGCCCATCAAAATCCTGCCCTTCTTAAAGGGATTGAGTATTACTTGTCCATCAAAGCTTTCCCTAATCCTCTTAAAGTGAATCCTTTATTCTCTAGTTTAACATAAAACTCTGCACCTCTCTTTCTGAACTTGTATTCAGCCCTGGACTGTGGAATTTATGTCATATCATCTCCCTCCTCCTAAAACGTATGTGTTTTGCAAGGAGGGACAATGTCATTCCTTTTGGTGCTTAGTGCGTTAAAAACACTTGAATAACATTTGAGTGAAGGCCTGGAAGTGATTAAATAACAAATCATTCAAGAGTAATTGGCAGCCTATCCTTCCATAGTACACGTGTGCTGGGGTGGAACAGAGAGGCCCTGCAATAGTCTTTTTTTTTTTTTTTTCTTTAGCTGAAAGTAAACATCTTAAAAGTTTGCCGTAGTTTCTGTGATTTGATAACTAATTTTGCTTCATCATGAAATGGAGGTGGTAACAGGTCATTGTCATTTTTTTTCCTTAAATGTTAAACTGATCAAACAGCTATTAGAAATATAATATTGCCATAAAATACAGATATTAGACAGAATCAAATAAGAATAAAGCAGAGGGCCTAAGAGTCACTTGATATTTTTTACTTTCTTTTTTTCTAATTTTTCCCCCAAAGCCACGTGCATGGATGGGCAATGTCAACAAGTGTTGATGCGGATGACGGAGCCAAAAGGGAGAAATGAAGGTGGAAATATTATATGATTATTAGGTTCATTAAAAAAACAGATGTAATGAATATTAGAAGATTGTTGCTAATAGAAAGTAAAACACTGTAGTTAAAAGACATTTATGTCATTCTAAGCAAAAATTGAACTGCAGAAAATAAAGAAGGGGCCTCTATGATGTGCTAGCTGGGGGCCCAACAGAATGCCTAACACTGGTAATGAAGCAACAGCAGCTTCAGGAAAAGCAGAATATTTTGCTATATTCTAGGCCCCAGTCTTTCTAGGAGACACTAAAGAAGGTTATCTTGTTAGAATTTGGAAAATTGATAAAATGTGAATTACTCACTCTGATTTATCAGAGGCAGAACACTGAAAATCAAGACAGGAAACACTGGTAGGTTTAGTTTTTTAGTTTTGTGGGTTTTTTTTTCTTATTTGTTGAAATACTATTCATTTAGCAATGGATCCTTGCTGTTCCTGACCACTTTTTGTTTTTACTATATTTCAGTATAACCTCCAAGTATTGTCTTAACCAAAATTTAGTAGATTAAGTGAAAGTACCAGTGTCGTAATTTGTTCTAATCTTATATATTTGAGAAGAAAAAATAATACATACTAATGGATTTCTACTCAAAACTAAATATTGGTGTTATATACCTTGTGGATAAAATTTAACCTTTGAATTCAAAAGATATTTTGGGTTCATATTTTTTAAAAGAAATTTTAAATAATCACCTGGTTACATTTAAAGTCAGAAAAGTACAATGGTTAAGAGTTTGCTTTATGAGGTTGGATGGATCTGGGCTTGAATCCTGATTCATTTTCTACTTTGGTTGAAGTCAGTAAGGCCATTGAATCATTCCAAGGCTCTGTTTTTTCTTCTATACTATAGACATTGTATACACGAAATAATTTTATTATAAGGCTTAAATGTAGTATATTATACAAAGTATTTAGAATGGTTTCTGAATCATGGTAAGTTTTTAATAAATGGTATCTACTTAATCCAGTCATGTATACATATGTAACCTGCACATTGTGCACATGTACCCTAGAACTCAAAGTATAATAAAAAAACATAAAAATAAATGGTATCTACTCTCAGTTATAAGCATCATAATTAACAACATGACAATAATGAAGCTTAAGACTGACAATAATTAAGGTGATTGACACTGATTTCACATCTACAAGTTATTCCAGCAATCACTGGGGTTATGTATGTATGATCTGTCCATGTTAATGTTCAAATAATACAAAACTGTGCCAAATTAAATTCCTTGGTAACTTCCAAAAAGACAATCAAATTATAGCTGTAAAGAACAAAGTATCTAGCAGCTACTTTAAGAAATGCAAATCTAATCATATTTACACTAATCAGGTTTACCATCCTCCCATGACTTCTCACTGCACTTGAATAAAATCGAGACTCTTTAAAGTGCTCTTCAATGTGCTACAAGATTTGGCTCCAGCCTCTTGGCTTCAGCCTCTCTTGGCTTCACTTCTTCCCTTTCCTCCTCTTCCTTCACTCACTCTACTTACTAGACATATTCCTCTTTTGCTTGTTTCTTTGTTCCGGAACATGCCCAGAGTTACCTTGATCAGGTCACTGTTTGATCTTTTTTCTTGGCACTTAGGACTACTCAACACTGTCCTGCGTATGTGTGTGTGTGTGTGTTTGTTTATTGTTGGTTTTCTCCTAACTTGTGGAATGGGAGCTTTATAAAACCAAAAGTAGTTGACATAATTCATACATTTTTGTGTAGAGCCTGAGAACATTGACTGTCACGTGGTATAGCTCAATAAATAGTTCATGAATAATAAGTAGATGTATAAATAATTATGCTGAGATGTGGTCAATTCATTTCTACCCTAAATTGGGTCCTAATCCTAAGAGATTTTCTCTCTTTTATTTTTAAGCAAAACAACAACAACAACAACAAAACAACCCTAAAGTCATAGTTTATAAGCAGATTTATTTTTCTTTTCTATAATATTTTCCGTTTGGAACTTTATTTTAATATGCAAATGAATTGTAAGATTATTGTAGGATAAAACCTACTTTATACGTATTTCTTCATGATTTTAAATTGAAATACCAAATATCTAAAAGTTAATCATGATGCCTTTTGTAAAGTCCAAATTGTTATGCATGGAAGCCTGGGGGCAGGTCCTAACATAATTTTTCATAAAAGTAATCTCACAATAGTTTAAAAATGCAAAGCTTGAAACCTATTATATTTTTTTCTCTTTAAAATACATGCAATTTTATACTGGATATAGTTGAGAGCATAGCAGCAGAACATGTATTTCCATAAACTGGTCCACTTGAAGGGATTTTAGAGCTTGCTTTTCTACCTTTTCTATATTGCTGGTTTCAGAGGGTCAAAAGATTCAGGGTTCAAAACAGTGATCTCCTGAGATTATGGATTTGTCACCATGGCAACAAGCAAACTAAATCAGTAAGCAAGGACAGGAAGAAAGATTGTCTCTTATTATTCACAGCAAGAAAGATCAATAAAACTGTGCTCTTTTAGGCAGATTTATAATCCTATTGTAAAGGTGACTAATATTAGTTGTGAATTTCCTAATTTCTGGTAGTTTCTGACCCTGACCTAAAAAGGGAAATGTTTAGGTGATAGAATATAAGTTTTGAGAAGGACCATTCTTCAACTGTTCTAAATTTCAATGTCACCCATTAATACCTATTTCTAACCTTAATATACAAATTATTCAGGGTCAGAGTAAGTCTAATTGGAGGTTAATTACTATTCATCTATGTCAGTTGAAGTATAAGAAGTGGAAGAGACATTTAAGTTAGCAAATAAAAAACATCAGAAGTCAGAAGAGTGTGTTACCAAACCTGCACTTGAGGACACAGTGAAGAATGTCCAGAAGTATAGTCACCTGGATGGAAAACGTTTACTTACTTGAAACAGGAGCAAAACAACTAGACTAGGATATGGGAATTCTGCCTTCTCTCTTGATTATGAAGCTATCAGCTGTTGATGTCAGGTCTGGGCTGCCTCATCAGGAACACAAGGAAGCGGAGTTGAGGTTGTGACATGGATGAGGTAGGAATACGTACTGGTATCAGAGATTTTAGGAGAGCATCTATCACGTTGTACTGTATGGCTATCTACATTTTGTCACCTAAGTCTTGATTGTGAGGTCCAAGTGGGAAAAACTCAGGTTTCATCTTTTTAATATTAAATACCTATTCACAATGCCTGGTATTTAAAAGTTGTTAAATGAATACATATTACAGACCAAATGAATAAAATGACTGAATAAATAAATTCCATCCCGGATTCAATCTTCTGTCCACTTCTGCCCAGTCTTTTGTCTTTGATAACCACATCCAAGAACAAGTTATTGAAGGAGATAGATTGGCCTTTAATGAACCTAGTTCACAATGGATAGTTAAAACCATTATTTTTCTTAATCCCCTCTTTCTTAATCTAACATCCATAAATTAATAATTCTTTGAGGTGGCAGTTGCCAAAGACAAATTGCACCAGATGAAGTTAAACAGGCAAGGGAGACTTTATTCAAGACTATGTAATAAGGGAGAGGGATTGAACTCAACTCCACCGAAACAAAAGATAGAGAGTTGTTAAAAATGGGGATGAGCTGGTGGGAAAGAAATGGAGGATGTTAGGTGGCTGACTGGTTAATGTCGTTAGGTCATCTGCATTTGCTCTTTGGCACTTATTAAAGTTAGGTTTCTACTCTCCCACAGAGGCTGGGAGATAGGGACACTATCTTTCTCGATGATTACACTCTAAATAGATGGTTCCCTAGTCCTTGAGAAAGGCATTCCTGGGTTGTAAAACTGGTAAGAGGTTGGGAGAAGCTTTATGTCTGAAAGGGGCAGAGGAAGAAATTATAGTATGTTTTCTAAACTATATCCTCTAAGAAAAGGGATGTCAGCATCTATAGTAAAAAAAATGTTTAAAGCTTAGTAAAGCTAAGTGGAATATTGACAGTATCTTGGTCACAGTGTAGAGTATAGTTTACTGCAGAATTTAGCCACACATCAAAAATTTCATTTCGTTCATCTTGATTTTATTATGTAAGTTACAAAGGATTTTGAAAAGTAACAATATGCTGAAATTTATTGTATGTACTTGAGTTCAGTTAGCATATAGTCTCTTGCATTTTTATAGAGTTTTGTCTTTCCAATCTTATTTTTATTTTGTTGTTTCTCATTTTTAAAGAATTTCATCTTCTTCCAAAAGCAAAAACTTGATTATTGTTGTTTTTACCTGTAACTTCTTCAGCTTTGGTATATTGTTTTAGGAGGAGCAGGAGACAAATGACACTCGAAATCGCAGATATAGTTGCACCAAAATCTTATTCATGAGTTTGAATAATTCATTATGCATTAATTTAGAAACTTTCTGTTGAGAAATATATACACTCAAGACATTGTCTAAAGTGCCATGGGAAGTAAGAAGAGAGGCTTTATTACTCACTTCCTAGGACATTTCAACTTGGAAGATGAAAAGGAAAATGCCCCGTAGTATATCCACGTGGTAAATGCAATAAAAGGAGGCACAAAAGCACTGTGGACATTTGCCAGTGGGAGAGATCATTTCCTTTTGAAAAGATGGCATTTGAATGGGACATGGAAAGATTGACATGTTGCTGGGACTGGTGGCTCATGCCTGTAGTCCCAACTACTTGAAAGGCTGATGCAGGAGGATTACTTGAGCCCAGGAATTTTGGGCTGTAACTTGCAATGCTGATTGAGTGTTTGCACTAAGTTCAGCATCAACACGGTAATCTCCCAGGTGTGGAGAACCACCAGGTTGCCCGGGGAGGGGTGAACTGGCTCAGTTTGTGAATGGAGTGGGTCAAAACTCTTGTGCTGATCAGTAGTGGGATTGTGCCTGTGAATAGCCACTGCACTGTAGCCTGGGAAACTCAACAAAAGACTGACACGTCTATTCCGGAAGGAACTTGTTCCAGGTAAAGCAAATGTGTTAGGAGCTGAAGTATAGAGCAAGGAAAGTGCAGAACATTTTTGATATTTGCCAAGATTGTAAGTACAAAAGAAAATGTATTTAACCCCTTCATTATGTTTTTTCAGCAATAAAAAGTTGAGATGTTATAAGACATCAGTAAAAGTATCTTCTGTTAGCCTATCAGACATGTAGACAGTCCTGAGGATGATTTGAAATAGGTCTTTATTTTTTCCCTTAAGGTGCCAATTGAGCCCATTTCAGATGGACACTGAATTTCTTTTTTCTTCTGTATTCTATGTGTCTCCTGTGCCTCGGTTTTTGACCTATTTCTTCTGCCAAGTTGATTGTTCTTTTTTCTCTCAGGCTGTGTCCAGGTTTGTGTTGGGTCAACCTAGGATTGTCTTCAATGGAGTAGAAAGATTTGAGATAGGAAACAAAACTGGGGATGGGAAGAGTCATTACAGCTCATGTGAGAAGTAGACTTGGTTGAACAAAAAGTGTCACTTTATGATTCTAGCCAAGTGAAGAATTTACAGCCTAAAATTTTTGTTACTAAGATTGGTAATCTCTTAAGGTACAAAGTCTGTAATTCCAGGTCAGTATCTTAAGGTAAATGAACCTATCTTTACTTATTTCCCCTCCTTTGCTTATCTAAGCTTAGTTCGGATGAGAATTTCAGAAAAGGGCAGTGGTACGCTTAACCTCAACATAAGGGTGGATATGTAGGGAGGGGTCAGGGTAGGAGGAAGAAAAACATTTCATAAGGAATTAGTACAACAACCAGCTGAGAAGACAGGTTAAGGCCAGCTGGTGGAGATCTGTGGCAGATGACATTTTCCTAAAATGACCACAATATTATTTGCAGTCTCCATGTTTCTAGAACCTTGCAATTTCCCATAAAGATGTGAATTGTACTTTCTATAGAATTTGGGTTGGTTCAAAACTGCTCCAGCTAATAGTGCAATACTGTGCAAATGATGCTGTGTGATTTCTGAGGCTAGGTCATCAAAAGGCTAGAGCTTCTGTTTCACTGCCTTTTGATGGGGACTCTTGCCCTTCTAAGTCAGCCTCCATGCTGTGAGGAAGCCCAAACTAGCCCAAGCAGAAAAACTACATAAAAAGGCCCATGTGGGAAGGAATAACCAACATCAGCTGGTAGACATGTGAGTAACTGAGCCTTCAGACAAATATAGCTCCCAGCTTTCAAGTCTTCCAAATGAGACCTTTGGCACTGTGGAGCAAGACAAGTTATCTGCACTATGCCCTGTTCAAATTCCTGACCCAGGAATGCCTGAACATAATAAATGTTTTTTTTCACTGGCACTAAGTTTTGGGGGTAATCTGTTATGCATACAAACTAGGTCTATGAATGGCATACTGAGTCTGAACATTATTTGAACTATTACAAGCTTTGGAGGCCAGGTGTGATGGCTTGTGCCTATAATTCCAGCACTTTGGGAGACCTTGGTGGGCAGACTGCCTGAATTCAAGAGTTTGAGACCAGCCAGGGCAACATGGTGAGACCCTGCCTATACAAAAAACAAAAAACAAACAAACAAAACCTAGCTGGGTATGGTGGTGCATGCCTGTAGTGCACCGGTTACTCAGGAGGCTGTGTCAGGAGGATCGCTTGAGCCCAGGGAGGTCAAGGCTGCAGTGAGCCATGGTAGTGCCACTGCACTCCAAGTTTTTAGTAGAGGAAACATAAACTGCGCTATACTTAAGGATGTTAATTCTGATGACGAGACAACAGATACATTGAATGGGAAGGGAATGGAAAAGACTATGTTAGTAAAGGCCTAAAATTGAGCAGTGGCAGCAGCGAGAAATAGGAAGAAGTGGATGTGAATAATACTGTGGAATACAATCCACTAGATTTGAGTGCTAAATGAAAAAGGATTTATGAAACGGAAAAAGTCAAAGATAATTGAGATGTTTTGAAGATTCTTAAGGGAAGGTCCAGTTTGAATAAAACATCTTGTTTAAGTACATTTCATTTAGGGTGTCAGTGCCACATCCAAGAGGCCTTCAGCAGCCATTGGAAATACGTAGTTGGACATACTTGACATGGAGCCAATAAATGAAGATTATAGAAATAGATGAATAGAATGTCAAAAAGAAAGTTAATGAATAAAGGTTAGAGACACAAAGGGGAAAAAGAAAAAAGGAAGTGGGAATTAAAATTGAAGGAAAAAATACCTAAAATGTAGAAAGAATGAGTGGAAGGCAATTTTTCATGATGCCAAGGAAGTAGTTTTCTTTTTTCTATGAAAAATGGTTGGACAATAGTGCTTAGGATGAGAATGAGGATTTCAAACTTTTGTGTAAACTTATAGGGTACATGTATAATTTTG
The DNA here is from genome assembly GCF_009828535.3 of Hylobates moloch. Classification (NCBI taxonomy): domain Eukaryota; kingdom Metazoa; phylum Chordata; class Mammalia; order Primates; family Hylobatidae; genus Hylobates; species Hylobates moloch. Next base: position 137,305,415 of record NW_026652279.1, read on the forward strand.
TTACATGGATAGATTTCATAGTAGTGAAGTCTGGACTTCTAGTGTGTCCATCAACCAAATAATACACATGGCACCTATTACGTAATTTCTCATCCCTCACCCTCCTCCTACTCTCCTACCCTTCCGAATCCCCAATTTCCATAATTCCACTCACTTATAAGTAGGAGCTAAACAATGTCCATGTATACACATTTTTTATCTCCCACTTAGAAGTAAGGACATGAAGTATTTGTCTTTCTGTTTCTGAAACTTGTTTCACTTAAGATAATGGTCTCCAGCTCCATCCATGTTGCTGCAAAAGACATGGTTTCATTGTCTTCTATGACTGCATAGTATTCCATGATGTGTATATACCACACGTTCTTTATCCAGTCATACATTGATGCACACTTATGTTGATTCCATATCTTTGCTATTGTGAATAGTGCTGTGATAAACATATGAGTGCAGGTATCCTTTCGACGTAATGATTTATTTGCCTTTGTATAGCTACTCAGAAGAGATTGCTGAATAAAATGGTAGTTCTATGTTTAGTTCCTTGAGAAGTCTTCATACTTTTAGGTTGTACTAATTTATATTCCCATCAACAGTATGTAAGTGTTCTATTTTTCTCTATATCCTTGCTGACATCTGTTTTTTTTTTTTTTTTTTTTTTTTTTTTTTTTTTTTGTCTTTTTAATAATGGCCATTCGGACTGATGTAAGATAATATCTCATTGTGGTTTTCATTTGTATTTCTCTGATGATTAATGGTTTTGAGCATTTTTTCACATGCTTATTGGCCATTTGTATGTCATTTTTGAAATATGTCTATTCATGTCCTTTGCCCAGTTTGTAATGGGGTTATTTGGGTTTTATTTGTTGAATTGTTTGAGTTCCTTATAAATTCTGGACATTAGTCCCTTGTTGGAGGCATAGTTGCAAATATTATCCCCCATTATACAGGATGTCTATTCACTTTGTTAATTATTTCTTTTACTGTGCAGAAGCTTTTCAGTTTAATTAAGTTCCATTTGTCTATTTTTGTTTTCATTGCCTGTACTTTTGAGGTCTTAGGCATGAATTCTTTGCCTAGACCACTGTCCAAAAGAGTTTTCCTTAGGTTTTCTTCTAGTATTTTCAGAGTTTCAGGTCTTATATTCTAATATTTAATTCATCCTGAGTTGATTTTTGTACATGACAAGAGATGGGGTCCAGTTTTATTCTTCTGCATGTGTCAATCCAATTTTCCCAGCACAATTTACTAAAATAGTGTCCTTTCCTCTGTGTTTGTTCTTACCAATTTTGTCAAAAATCAGCTGTAAATATGTGGTTTTGTTTCAGGGTTCTCTATTCTGTTCCATTGATCTACCATGCTATTTTGGTTTCTATAGACTTTAATATAATTTGAAGTCAGGTAATGTGATACCTCCAGCTTTGTTCTTTTTGCTTAGGATAGCTTTGGCTAGAAAGTGAAGATTTAGAAAGCCACTGCATTTTATTATTATTAGAAGACTTTGTGGAGAGTAGCTTCATGTAGGAACTTGGCAAAAAAGCAATCTTTAGGGATAGTGGGTGGTTGTATAAAACTGGAAGAAGCAAAAATAGGCCCAGTGAAATTTCTTAGCAAAATAAAAAACAAAGGCAAATAATTGCTCAAAGATTGAAGAAATTCAAGCATTTTGAAGCAAAAACAGAAACAATACTGGGTTATTCTTTTTCAGGAGTTAGGAAGGAATCATATGAAGAGAATACATGGAGGGATATTCTTAAATGGAGAGGAGATACTTCTACTGAGTCAAAAAGAAAGCAGAAAAAAAGTAAGATAAATCCGAAAATCAAGATTATATTTTCCTACGTTGTTTCTGACATTAGTATTAATATTGAATCCTTTTACTGGGAAATAATAACCTTCTCATTGAAGATGCACAAAATGTTCATTTGCCAGAGCAAAGGCTGTGACCTACAGATTTGTGCAGATAAATAATAAATGGAGGACTCTATTTTAAGTATTTCTCTTTATCCTTAGCCTTCCCCAAACTGTTCACTATTTACTGTTTTTTTTTTTAATTGTTGTTGTTGTTTGTTTTGTTTGTTTTCTTCCTAAGGAGATGAGGGTCTCATTCTGTTGCACAGGCTGGAATACAGTGGTGCAATTACGGCTCATTGAACCCTTGAACTTCTGGGCTCAGGCGATCCTCCTGCCTTAGCCTCTCAAGCACTCAGGACTACATGTATGCACCACCATGCTCAGATAAGTTTTTTAAATTTTAAAACAGTTTTGGCCGGGCATGGTGGCTCATGCCTGTAATCCCAGCACTTTGGGAGGCAGAGACAGGCGGATAGCTTTGAGCTAGTGAATTTGAGACCAGCCCGGAAAACATGGCGAAATCCTGTCTCGATCTAACATACAAAAAGTAGCTGGGTGTTGGTGGCTCACATCTGTGGTCCCAGTTACTTGGGAGGTTGAGGCTGGAGAATCACTTGAGCCTGGGAAGTGGAGTTTGTGGCAAGCCAAGATAGCTCCACTGCACTCCAGCTTAGACGACAGAGGGAGACCCTGTCTCAAAACAACACAAAAATAAGTAGAGACAGGATTTTGCAAAGTTGCCCAGGCTGGTCTCAAACTCCTAGCCTCAAGTGATCCTCCTGCCTCAGCCTCCCAAATTCTTGGGATTACAGACATGAGCCATAGTGCCCAGCCAGTAATTATTGTTTTTTGATATATTGTCACATTTGGTCAAGCATTGTATTTCAGCCTGGATTTGACAAAGTAATCATTTCAGTGAGATAATTAAGGAAGACATTTGTGTAATTTAAAAATCTAAACACTGAAGAACTTTTGAAAAGTGCCTGATTATGTTTGACTTACAGTTTCCATATATCCATGAGACTCTCTGTGGCTGTATATCTAACAACTCTATATGTGTGTCTGTCTCTGTCATCTCTGTCTGTCTCTATTTCCATCTCTGTCTCTATCTTTTTATCTTTATCTCTTTGTAGGTTTGGAGCTGGTTCAGTTTCCAATCTGCATTTAAGCCCTATTTAGAACTCCTTTTATTAAAAATGTACTTGGATTAGCTAACAGTACAGATCTGACCCTGTTTGTCTCCTGAGAAAGCTCCTTATCTGGAGGTCATTGGGAAATTCAATAAAAAATGTCATGGTTAAAATTTAATAGGAGGACGCCAATCCCTACATATAACCCATCCATGCAACCATATGTATATATGACTATTGTGACATTCCCCAAAGCAGGAAAATGGAGGCTTTAAGAAGAATAATTTTATGAATTTTTTATTCTTTTAATAAACTCATTAAAATAAAGTTTTAGATTTTTTTCTATCCTCTCAAGATATCTATAAATGGAAGCTGTTTACATAGTATATTGATAAAAAGCTTATCAAAAACAAAAATTAGGGATGAAAAATTCCAGAAGGCTAGAGTTTTAGAGTTCACAAACAATTTGCAATTATTATCCTTGTGGCAACTATACATAAAGATACAAATTGGGTTTCAAAAGTTCATAGGAAGTATTTATGAAGCCAAGATCAATTCTCTTGATGCAATTCCCGATTTACACAAGTGCACTTCAGAACAGCAGACAAGAGCACTTGTATTTTCCAATCACTTAAAGATCACTTTGTGAGCCCATATCCATGTGATTCAGTGCTCCTGGTTATTAAATTTCTGTACTGTCATTTGATCATGTTTGTTAAATAGTTTTTAATTGCTATTTTCTTTTCCTACTTAAATAGTAGACTTTGTAAATGAAAAGAAAATCTAGCATTTTTCCCTTTTGCATTGCAAATTAAAAATGAAAATGGTGACCCTGCTCTGAGCAATCAGTTACATTATTTTTCTTTCATCATGTGATTTCCTTTACTTTTTGAAAGTGTCAACTACCACTTGAATCTTCATGAAATCATCACTGTACCTCTTATCTTGGAGTAAAAGGCTAAATATAAAGTTTTATTTATTTCCTCCAAAAATATTTTTAAAAAATGAGGAGCTTGATTTTGGCATTGTCCAAAATTGAATTTAATAATATCTGTGGAGATTTTAAAAACTCAAATTTTAAAATTAAGATTAAAAAAAAACCAAAGACAATCATATTGTTGAAGATATGGGGAAACTAGAACTCTTGCATACTATTAGACGAAATGCAAAATGGTGCAGCTGTTATTGAAAATAGTAATGAGTTTTTCTCAAAAATCTAAAAAGAGAACTGTCATGTGATCCAGTCCTTCCATTTATTGGTATATATCAAAATGAAATGAAACCAGTATATTAAAAAGATATTTGCATTTCCATGTTCATTGCAACACTATTCACAATAGCCAAGATGTAGAAACAAGCTAAGTGTCCATTGACAGATAAATGGATAAAGAAAATGTGGTAATACATACAATGAAATACTCTTCTGTCTTTGGAAAGAAGAAAATTCTGCAATACAAGACAACATGGATGAATATTGAGAATTTTTATGCTTTTTGTGAAATAAGTTGGTCACAAAAAGACAAATACTGCATGCTTCCACTGATGTGAGATATCTAAAATAGTCAAATTTGTAGAATAAAAAAGTGGAATGGTGATTACTAGGTGCTGGGTGGAGAGAAAAATTGGGAGTTACTAAATCAACGAGCATAAAGTTTCATTTAAGATGAATAAGCTCTCAAGAGTTAAAAATAATGTATTGTACATGTAAAATTTTGCTGAAAGGGTAGATCTCATGTTTAGTGTTATCACAATAAAATAAAATTTAAAACACAAAGTGAATAAAATACTTCACTCTCACTCTGGCTTTGAGGGTTCATACATGGAAACCAACATGGATTCATTTTCACTATTCCAATTTCCAATATGTTTGTTTGTTCTTTGTAGTAACCTTTGCTTTTGAGGAGCAATTAGATAGAATTGAATTTTTCTTTGTCATTAAACTGTCATTTCTCTTAAAGACTAAGATTTGCCTAATTTAAACAGAATCCTGACACTTTCAACTATAATTTAAAAATTCATCTCAGAAACACTGAGCACCTGCTGCAAGGTAGGCTTTCAGCTAGGCATTGGGTATAAAGTCGTGATCCCAACAGATGCATTTTCCCTCCCCCTTGTGTTCCTGCTATGAAGGAGGACAGTGGCAATGGCCAAATAAACATGTAGTTATATAATTACCACTAGAGATAAATACTATAAAGGGGAACAGCAGTGAATAATAATAGAAAATAATACCAGGGCACTTACTTATCCATAGGATAATGAGATAAAGTATCTTCATAGAATCAGCTGAGACCTAAATGAAGAGTCAGGTGAAGAGGGAGAAGTGTGATATTCCAGGCAAAGTAAGCTGTATCCCTGGGGGCCTTGAGGTGGGAAACAGTGCATGGTGTAGTCCTGGCACTAACAGGGTCCCAGTACAATGGACGAGAAGAGGGGACAATGAGTTGGAGGAGCTGAGTTGTTAGGCAGAGGTCAATTAATGCATTGATTGCTAGTCCATGATACAGAGTGTGTTTGCTTTTGAAATACAGTGAGATACTGTAGGAGAAATGTGAATAGTGAAGTAGCATGATATAATTTATTTCTTTAAATGATTAGTTTGTAGAAGATAAGTGCTTTGAAGACAGAGGTAGGGAGTGAAGGAAAGCTTTCCTGCTGAGCAGATAAGTCAGAAAGTACATCTTTGTTTTAGTAAATTTGGTTTGATTTGAGGAGCAATGAATATTGTACATATCAGCACTTCTGTTTTCTGTGGATGTCATTTAAGTGACATATTTTGCTAGTTTTAAAATTTTGTTTATGTTTAGTATCCATAAGGAGTCTTATTTCCTATTTTCAATTTATCTGAAAATCTGTAATCATAATACCATATATATACCTTAATCTGCTCCTAAAATAAAAATTTATTAAGCACACACTATGTGCTAAGAATTGTGCAAAGATGAAGACATTTATAACTGCCATCCTCTCTCACCCTATCCCTATCTTATACCTTTGTCTTTTTTGCCTTTGTGGGTCACTAAGCTGTAAAATCACTAATCATTCATTATGTATCTTCTTTATATCTCTTATTCAAAAACATGTACTAAGTTGGAGTGTTTCTTTAAGCTGCTGGGCTTGAGCTAATGTTATAGAAGAAAATACATTTTATTTCATACCTTATTTATTACAACCCAGAGTATTCAACAACAAGAAAACCGGAAAATAATTCTTAAAAGTTAAAAATCAGCATCTATATTTGCTATCTGATTTCTAACTACATATAGCTGTATATACATATATACACATATGTATGTATCTATATCTAACATATATAGTATGTGTATATATAAAAATATATATTGAGAGAGAGGGAGAGAGAAGGAACCTAATACACATATCAAAAAATGGTATAAGTCCAATGTAATTCTTAAAATGGACAAACGGTGTCCCTAAAATTAGCGTGCAGTTGTGCATCCTTAATGTTTTGATAGATTTTTATGTAAATTAGTTTCTTTTCTAATTTTGGAGATGCAGGCACAAGTATCTAGTTTACCACTTTTTATTTTGTTATTGTCACAGATTATACAAGCTCTATCCCTTTGTCCATTCAAAGGGATATAAAAGTTCTATCCCTTTATCTATTCAAAGTGAACATCCAGTAACTCTTTAAAAAATGGTTTTTTGAGGTTGTTGCTCACAGTCTTGTTAAATGATGAAAATTCCCCACAGTAATTACCAAGCACTCTGGAGTTGAATTCTACAAGTGACCTTCCGAGTTTCTGAGATGATCTTTCTTCACTCTTCCCTCAATATTTCTAGATCCTCTCTGTTGCAAGTACTGAAATCTATTATTTAGCAAAACAGAATAAATTGCTTGCATAAAATTATTTGTTCTTATGAAAGTTTTGTGTTGAATTTAGGAAAATGAGTTCACATAAAAGCATTAAACATTGAGAACTTGTGATTAAAGATCTAGTCATATATTTAAATATTTGTCATAGTTATGAAAATGCCAACATTCCATTAGAGATATAGATGAACATTTTTCCCTTATCTAGATGCAAATATGATCAATTTTAAAAATCTATATAATATTGACAATAGTTAAATATGTTACTTGCTTGAAGGTGAATTGATAGTATATACATCTCTTTCATCATTAAGATGATCTTTCTTCATTGTTGAAAACATCGATAATATATTAGTATTTATAGAATGGAAGGGGAGTAATAAAAACTAAAACTAAAAATACGTTATTTGTATTTATTTTATCAAATATATAAATATCACTCCATTTTTCTGACTATGGTCCAGGGGAAAAAATAATATAATACAACATGTGTTCTTAGTATGCTAGCCTATTGATTTGAGAAGTGGTTCCTTTAAGTTATTTAAATAAGGAAAGAAACTTATAACCAAATAAACAATATACAACTAAAAGTCACTTGCCCATTGTTTTCATATGCATCAATTCAGTCATTACATTTACAAATACAAATATTAAGGACTGGGTACTAATGAATATATGTAAAATTGACAATCCTATTGATTTCAAAACCAGGGAAAATATTTTTATTTGACAAAAGGGCTTACATTTGTTTAAATAAGTTAAGTTGCCTAACATAATCTGACTTTATTAAGTTAGTAAAATTTGAGCACCCACTGTGTACTGTCCTTTACAACAGATGTTACAGTTTTATCCCCTCTCTCACTTTCTGTCTTCTTCAGGGGCATTTTCCCAGGGACTACATACATTATTACCTCTGAAAAATGTTGGCAGAAAGCAAAAAACTAGCAATCATATGTGTAAGCACCCTGGCTCCTCTTTATCTGAAGAGTGCATCCAAAGGGTTGTTTTTTCCTGATTATGCTGTAAAAGTTTAACACATTTATTATTGATAATGAGGATAGTAGTAAAAATGCTTAGTGTTTGATCTGTCAACTCAAAGTGATGCTTTCTAGATAATTGTAACTGCAATCTAGTTAATTAGTTCTTATGACAACCAAGGAAACTTTTATTACGCTTAACCCCTCACTAGTGTGTGCCACCTAATTAGCAGGAAGTTTGAGGGTAAGTTGCCCAGTCAGCAGCTGTTGGTGGATGATGCCGACATGATCAGGTTGAAGAGCTAAACACTGAAGACCTGTCAGTGTAAAGGTCAGTGATTCCCAATGGTGGCTGCACGTGGGTACTTTTAACTCATTCTGATGTTCCGGTTGGAAGCTCAAATTAATTCAAACAGAATGTGGGGCAGAGGGAGCCAGGACACAGGTGTTTCTAAAGCTTCTCGGGGAGTTCCTAATGTGTAGACAGTGTTGAGAAGCTAGAGAGTGACTCTCTTTTAGGCCTAAAGAGAATTGTGTCACTGATTTCACTTGCGCCATGGGCAGATTTTAGTTACAGGGGCTTTAACTTGAAGTGCTTTCTTTCATTATGTCCTCAGTTCTTAAAGTGATTGGGAAAGCCGCAGCATCAGAATCTGGGAAGCAGATAGAAATGCAAGTTTTCCAGCCTGCCACTGAACCTATTAAAACAGAAACTCTGGAGTTGGATCCCAGAATTCTGTGTTTTTAAAAAGCCTTCCAGGCAATTCTAATGTACATTAAAGTTTGAGAATCATTTTAGGCACAGCCTCGGCTATTATGGATACATGGAATCTAACAGTTATAGCTCTTCCCATTCATCACCCAGGTACATAGAAGGCACCTGGTCAAGCAATCCAAGGCACATGTTCTATGAACTTCTGTTCCTTCCTTGCCAGAATGAAGCAATTGACTTAGATAACGTTTTTATCATTCTAAATGCCTTCTAAGAGTAATCAGTACATTTCGTAAATATCCACATCCAAAAAATAAACGATCTTCGAAAGAATGTTCAGGAAATACGTATATCTATTCCTTTGTTTTTATAATCGCTGAAACAAAATGACCTCTCCCAAAGTCCTGATTTACATAAGAAACTGCTTTTTCTCTGTTAGTCAAAATTAAACAGAGTAATAGATTCCTAGGTTTTCCTTTCCTGTCTGAGGGACAAAATTGGTATTAAGAAAACATATTTTATACTCAGCTACTGAATTAAATAAGACTTCCTAGAGCTATAAGAATAGATTTCCTATCACTACTAGATTTTGTCTTTCTCCCACTATTTTATCTGTTCAAGGAAATCATAATTTATAATTTCCCTCTCATCTGGAAGTTTGTGGTATTCTTCCAAAGTTACTCTCATATCTGGTTGCTTTTTTTACATGAAATTTTTTTTCCAACACAGTTCTACTGTCAACTCTTAATTTTTACACAGGGTAGAACTCTTTTCTATTAAGTAAGTTTTGTTTTATCTTTTTGGTAAGCTATGACCTTTCATTGCTGCAGATCACAAGTCCCATCTCATCAAGTTTCAATAATGTCTTTCTGTTCATGTGCACTTCCTTTAAGATCTTAATAGACATTTCTCAAGACAGACAAATAACCAACAGGTATATGAAAAAAACACACATCACTAATCATCAGGGAAACACAAATCAAAACCACAATGAGATATCCTCTCACCTCAGTTAAAGTAACTACTATCAAAAAAGTAGAAAACATGTTGGAAATGATGCAAAGAGAAAGTGGAATGCTTGTACACTGTTATGGGAATGTAAATTAGTACAGCCACTATGGAAAATAGTATGCAGTTCCTTAAAAAACATAAAGTAGAACTACCATATGATCCAGAAATCCCACTGCTGGGTATATATCCAAAAGAAAGAAAATCAGTGTATCAAAGAGATAGCTGCACTTCCATGTTTATTGCAGCACTATTTACAAGAACTAAGATAGGGAATCAACCTAAGTGTCCATCAATGGATGAACGAATAAAGAAAATGTGGTACATATACACAATAGAATATCATGTAGCCAAAAAAGAATGAAATCCTATCATTTGCAGCAACATGGATGGAACTGGAGGAGATTGTGTTAAGTGAAATAAGTCAAGAACAGAAAGACAAGTATGGCATGTTCTCACTCATGTGGGAGCTAAAATAACTGAATCTCTCATGGAAGTAGAAAGTAGTATGGTTATCAGAGGTTGGGAAGAGTAAGGGCTAGAAGGGATGAAGAAAGATTGGTTAATAGGCACCAAATACAGGTAGATGGAAGGAATAAGCTTTAGTGTTCAATGGCACAGTAGGTGATTGTATACTATGTATACATACTCTATGTAATATACTATAAATTTTTGTAATATTATATATTTCAAAATAGATAAGAAAATCTGGAATGTTCCCAACACAAATAAGTGATACATGTTTGATGTGATGGATATCCTAATTACTCCAACTTGATTATTGCAAGTTGTATGTCTCAAAAATATTTGTACCCCATAAATATATAGAACTATTATGTATCAAAAAAACTATCATTTACATTAAAAAATTCACAATAAAATAGAGACCAAAATTTAGCTTGGGATTTCAAATATTTGAATACAGACATCTGGATCTAAATACCAAAGAGTTAAATACCAAAGAGTTAAAATTCTTATTCTGCCCATGGAATCCACAAATACAGGACTGGAAGGGACTTAGTTTTCAGTACTACCTGAAATCAATCTGTTTTGTGGCTTTTCGTGTAACAATCATTATTTTACCTAGCTCTCCCCATTCATCACCCAGTTACATAGAAGTCACCTGCTCAATTACTGATAAATTTTACACTAGTTACTTTTGTCTCTGTCCTTCAAACCACAGTTTAAATACCTTTCTCTCAAGGTGCTAATTATCCTTCCAGAAGTACTTTGTTGGTAATATAACCCAGAATCTGAAAAGATATGTTTGTCAATAAAAACAAGGTACACCTCTGTTCTCTCTCTACATCTATTATAGGAAGAATCTTACCCTTCAAGCGGAGTGATACCATTACCTAATTTCCATCCTTTTTAAGTCTGACTTTTGAAGTTTGGATACTTGCCAAACTTCAGCTGGGCATCAGAGTCACCTGGAGGGCTTGTTAAACTTGGATTCGAACTTGGATCTGTCTAAAAAAAAACACAGATTGCTAGGCCCACACCCAGAGTTTCTGATTCAGTATGTCTACACAACGGCTCAAGAAATTGCAGATTTCACAAATTCTCAGCTGATGCTGCTGACCACATTTTGAGTACCATTGTTAAGGTGTTCTGTCCTAATGAGATGAAAAACTAATGGTCTTCAAATATCAAAATTGCTCCAAATCCATCCACTGTTCACCATTTCCATTTTCCACCTCCTGTCACTTCTCTCCACTGTAGCCAGGCTGGTTATCCTAAAATATGAACCATAAAGGATTTTTGAGCTTGGTTGTCCCTCTGCCCACAACCTATTACAACTTTCCTTTGCTCTTACGGTAAAAATCCACTTCCTCCCAACCCTCCAACATAGGCTGCCAGGCGCAGCATAATCGACCTGCCATACCATCCTTATTTCAAGCCCTACCCCCCATCTCTGGTCCTTTTAACTGAGCTCTTTCCATCTTGGGCCTTATCCAATTGTTCATTTTCCAGGAATGCTCTTCTATTAAATCTGAGGCTGCTCCACTCCTACTCTTCAGGCTGCTCAGCTCTGTCAGGGCTCCCCACCATACTTCTGTGGTGAGTAACGCTCCTGGTTTACCCATGACTGAGGGGATTTTTAGAAAGTGAGACTTTCAGTTCTAAAATCAGGACAGTCTTGGGCAAACCAGGAAGATCGAGCATGCTATCTGTCTCCCAGCTTTCAATTTTATGTTTTCTTTATGGCACTTACATAATTTATAATTGTATATTTACTTGTGTGGTTTTTTGAGCACTTGCCATCATTATTAGACTACAACTCCATAAGAGAAAAGATGGAATCTAATGTTTTCAACTCTTTTGTCTTCAGAGCCTAGCATTACATTTATCACAAAATACCTGCTCGGTAATTACTGCTTTTGAAAAAGCTACATGTGTCATTGGTTACCTCTGCTACAAAGGGAAGTGGAGAATGCTGAATGTGAGTTATAAAACAACCTGCAATATTTGTCTTACCTTATAAAACATATGTTATCAGAAAATTTTGGAAATAACACTTTATACATTTCTCTCTTCCCAGTGGTCCCTAGACATTGCTAATATGATTTAGTTGGCTTGAGCCCACCAATTCGATTTATGTCCCAGACTTTTCAGCTAAGAGAGGCTGCAGCTAAAGAAATACCCGTATCTCTGATCTAGTAAGTTGATACCCAATGACCCTTTCTTAATAAAAATTAATACTAACTAGCATTGAGTGCTTATTATATACACCAAGTTCTAGGGTAAGCACTATACCTGTGTCATCTCTTAAAAATGTACATGCGGCTGGGTGTGGTGGCTCATGCTGTAATCTCAGCACTTTGGGAGGCTGAGGCAGGCAGATCACCTGAGATCACAAGTTCAAGACCAGCCTGGCCAACATGGTGAAACCCCGTCTCTACTAAAAATACAAAAATTAGCCAGGCCTGGTGGTGTGTGCCTGTTATCCCAGCTACTCAGGAGGCTGAGGCAGGAGAACCGCTTGAACCTGGGAGGCAGAGGTCGCAGTGAGCCAAGATCGTGCCACTTCACTCCATCCTGGATGAAAGAGTGAAACTCTGTCTCAAAAAAATGTACATCCTATGAAATCGATATTTTTATTATCCTCATTTTAGCAATGAGGAATACAGAGAGAAAATAAGCATTACATCCAAATATATTAAGTGGTTGAGTCAGGATTCTAACTTGGACCTGCCTAATTCAAACAATTTCATGCTTTTATGTATTCCTTTAACAGAAAATGGACAGGATTGACACCTTTTTTTTCCCCTCCTTTCTTTTTCGTGTGTGTGGATTGACTCTTACCAATGGGATTTCCTTGTCTGGATTAGGGTAACTCAATAACTGGTCCAGATTAACTGTCTTGAAAATTAACTGTATTGTAGAAATTACCTTATTTAATCATCACAAGTGATATTTTCCACTGTTTACCTAATAATTTGTGATATGTTCCACTTCTTATCTCTGACAGAATGAGGCATAAAAAGAAGATAAGAAAAATTTCCTACGTTTTCCTAAAATTTTCCTACAGTTTTTAAATGATGGAGTCAGGATTGACATCAAGACCATTTGATTCCTAAAATATATGTATAATTTACATCCTTTTTCTCAAATTCCCAAACTGACCATGAATTGAAGGTTTGTAGCAATATTTTTCAGGTGTCTTTTGCTTATTTTCTTATTACTCCACACAGCTGGATGCCGGCGTCTATGAAATATTTCCTCTCATGAAAACCTAGAAATGTTCTTAGTAAAGACCACCTCAAAGTATTCATTTTTACACACCACTTTCTCAGGCAGAATATGAACAAATCTTGTAATGCTTTTATTCCTCTGGAGAAAAATCAACAGAACCTTTCCTCTTCCAAATGTCTCGTAGTCAGAAAAGTGTAACGAATTTGAGAAAAAGGTTAGCACTTCAAGTATATATGACAGCCTTCTAGATAATAAGTATAACTTTAATATGTTTTATACCCCAAATGTATACAGGATTGGTCAATTAACTCCAATGAATGGGTGGAAATATACAATTGTCTCAATCCCATGTTGCTACCTGAGACCAGACCTTGGTTGTGTTCTCTTCTTACCACTTACAAATTTGTAAAACTTCCTCCAGGTCTAACACTAATTGATTTGTATTTGCTTGTGGCTGTGAACTGTAGATTAAGATGCTTTAGAAATACTTGGAAAAGGCCGGGTGCAGTGGCTCACGCTTGTAATCCCAGCACTTTGGGAGGCCGAGGCGGGCGGATCACGAGGTCAGGAGATCGAGACCACGGTGAAACCCCGTCTCTACTAAAAATACAAAAAATTAGCCAGGCGTAGTGGCGGGCACCTGTAGTCCCAGCTACTCGGAGAGGCTGAGGCAGGAGAATGGCGTGAACCTGGGAGGCGGAGCTTGCAGTGAGCCGAGATCGCGCCACTGCACTGCAGCCTGGGTGACAGAGCGAGACTCCATCTCAAAAAAAAAAAAAAAAAAAAAAAGAAATACTTGGAAAAATATTTTCTTCTTCTTTTTTTATTATTATACTTTAGGTTTTAGGGTACATGTGCACAATGTGCAGGTTTGTTACATACATATCCATGTGCCGTGTTGGTTTGCTGCACCCATTAACTCGTCATTTAGCATTAGGTATATCTCCTAATGCTGTCCCTCCCCCCTCCCCCCAACCCACAACAGTCCCCGGTGTGTGATGTTCCCCTTCCTGTGTCCATGAGCTCTCATTGTTCAATTCCCACCTATGAGTGAGAACATGTGGTGTTTGGTTTTTTGTCCTTGCGATAGTTTACTGAGAAAGATGTTTTCCAGTTTCATCCATGTCCCTACAAAGGACATGAACTCATCATTTTTTATGGCTGCATAGTATTCCATGGTGTATATGTGCCACATTTTCTTAATCCAGTCTATCGTTGTTGGACATTTGGGTTGGTTCCAAGTCATTGCTATTGTGAATAGTGCCGCAACAAACATAACGTGTGCATGTGTCTTTATAGCAGCATGATTTATAATCCTTTGGGTATATGCCCAGTAATAGGATGGCTGGGTCAAATGGTATTTCTAGTTCTAGATCCCTGAGGAATCGCCACACTGACTTCCACAATGGTTGAACTAGTTTACAGTCCCACCAACAGTGTAAAAGTGTTCCTATTTCTCCACATCCTCTCCAGCACCTGTTGTTTCCTGACTTTTTAATGATTGTCATTCTAACTGGTGTGAGATGGTATCTCATTGTGGTTTTGATTTGCATTTCTCTGATGGCCAGTGATGATGAGCATTTTTTCATGTGTTTTTTGGCTGCATAAGTGTCTTCTTTTGAGAAAAATATTTTTTTCTAAAAAGGTAGAAAAGTAATGTGTGTATATTATGTTTTCAGTTGTTTCTTATGTCTTTATTGTATCAATAACAGAAACTCTGGGATTTTAAAAATGATACAAATGTAGTAATTCATCTAAATTAAATAAAATTCATCAAATAAAATATTCATTTTGCTAAAATCATAGATTTGATCTATGACACATTAATTTTATGCTACCCCCATTTTCAGTATTTTTTTTCATTCACTTTATTTTTCTCTGGACAAGTTTCCTTTTCCTACAGTTAATAGATTTAGAAAATGATGTGAAGCAAATAAATGTTGCCAGTGTTTACAGATGCAATCAAAATTCCAGAAAGAAACAGGAGTCTTTTTAACACATGGAAAGAGTGATCAAATATGCCTGGGCTCAGGTGCACTTTCATTAAAGCTAGAGTTTCTTGCAAAGAGAGCGCTCTGCAATCTCAAATTGGGAGAAAACACTCTCCCTATTAACCAGTTACTCTTAAGTTATTGGCATGAAGGGATTGAATAAAATTCTTCATAACTGCATCAAATGTCTTCGGTTTCACTGAACTGTCACACATACAACCCACACAACAGTAATTGGCTCTGGTTGGCTCAACAAGGATGCTGTTGTGATTGAATTAAGAATGAAATAAATTTCTTCTTCCTTGTTCAGGGAAGGGAAACAAGAGCGAGACATATAGACAATCAAAATTAAGCCATTTAGAAATAATTAATTTTCTCATCTTCTGATCTAAAGCATTTAGACAATATTTTTAGTACTTAGTATTAAGGATGATATTACCATCAAGGAAAAAATGGCTAACTCTTATAGTGGAAATTGCTCAAGTATAGAATAGATGTTTAAATAACAAATGAAAGCATTTTTTTTTCCAGTAGAAATTCAATTTGGCTATCAATTAGTCAGCAAAACTGCTTCTAGTTTTGACAGAAGTCATAAATTGTTGACTTTCATCTGGGTCTAACTGAGAATAGCTAATATTGGAAAAAGCAGTAGTCAAGGATTTAAATGAGCCTGGATTTACTTCAGTTTAAGCTTCAAATACTTTATCTTTGTAGAAAATTCAGAAATAAGATGGATATTAAAGTCACCGCAGTTTGGAGTGGGTACTGATATTCACGCTGCATTGGGATCTATTGCAAGAAGGATTACTCACTCATATTGGCTAAGAATCAAATTAAGGAGTTAATATAAAATGATCTGCAGTTCAGAGAAAAGTTGGAGACAGAAAATAGAAATGTTTTGATAAGTCTTACTATAACTATTACTTGTGGAAACATAAGAGTATTTGCTCACACATAAAGGTATTTGCTACACATTTTCTCTGAGAGACTAAAGCAATTGCTTCTTAATAAAAAGAGTGATATTTTAGAAATTTACTCTATTTCTTTTCTTTTATACTAGAAAATAGTAACTTAAATAACATTTTTGTGTTAACTACATATTGGTTTCTTAAAGCTGCATAACAAAGTACCAAAAACTGGCTGGCTTATAATAATAGAAATGTACTGAATCACAGTTCTGGAGGCTAGATGTTCAAAATTAAGATATCACTAGGGTTGGTTCCTTCTGAGGGTGATGAAGGAGAATCTGTTGCATGCCTCTCTCCCAGCTTCTGGTGATTTGCTGGCAATCCTGGACTTGTAGATGTATCACAACAATCTATGCCCTCATCTTCGTATAGCATTCTCCCTGTGTCTCTTTTACATCATCTTCCCTCTATGCATGTCTGCCTCTATGTCCAAACCTCCTCTCTATATAATGACAACAGTTGTATGGGATTAGGACTCATCCTAATGACCTCCTTTTAAATTATTTCTGTAATGAGACTCCAAATAAAGTCACATTCTGAAGTACTAGGGGTTAGAACTTCCGTGTTACCTTTTTCTTAAAGGGCACACAGTTCAACTCATATCAATGTATTACCAAGAAATTCGTGTTTTAAGGAAAAGTGATTCCTAATGTTTTACATAGCCAGAAAAATTGGTTTGCAAGTCTTATGCACTGAAACAATGCAAGTTCTTTACCTAGTGGGAGCTTTCTGAAACTATAAGCCCATGACACCTGAAACCTGCTGAAGTATAGTCATTTGAGATGCTGTGCACTTTGTTGACAGTGAAAATATATCATTTCCTGAGAAGTGTCTTTTCATGAAGAGAGAGAAGCTGTAGAAACTCCATCACTACAGAAGACAAAGTAGGTTGTTCCTTCTCTTACTTGTCTAAATTCAAAGACAGCAGGAAAGGGACTCCTTGCTCCCCAGTGCTGCTCCATGCATTGCATTATTTTAGCCCTGCTCTCAACTACCTAACAAAAGACTTACTTGTTTGAAGTTCATACCTAAACTATCCTTTCTTTATTTTGCTATCTTCATGTACCTCAATTATAACTACTGTTAGCTCATGGTATTTTTTCCCACTCCCTTCCTGTTCTTGGTACTAGAACTACATTTGCTGGAACTATCTGACCTGTGCACAATTTACTGTTCTTTCTATTCACCCTGCCCTACTTACACACATATTGGACCACATATATATACCTGTAGAGATATAACTGCTCATTCATGTATGTGGTCAGTATTCAACAAGTGTTAATTTCTTGCTCTAGATGATACTGGAATGGTAGTTTGGAGATATCCTTAGGAAGTTCTTGTGTACTGACTCATGCTGTTTAATTCTGTCAGTGCTGCGAAACCAAAAAAGGTTTTCAATCAAGTTACTAATTGAAACTTAACAAATGTTAAACTGGAAGCAAGACATTGGAAGGATGGGAAGGAGAGAAAAGGTAAAAGAAGTAGACAAATTACGAAGGTATTGAAATGTCTAAAACATAAATAAAGCACACTAAGGCAAGAGTGATGTCAGGAAAAATGCAAGGAACAACATGGATTGTGAAATCCTTCAAGGTAAAAAAACAACTCAAAACATAAGACCTGGAAGTTAACTGGATTTGTAAAGAAAAGCATGAGGAGGAATCAACCTTGGCTTCAAATTATATGCTAGAGCAATAACATGCACACACACATCAAGAAAAGGGTCTGGCTTGGGTCACAGAAGTGACAATAAGTTCTGCTTTGGACTTTTGAAGTTTTAGGGACCTGTAGGTCAATGTTCAAATGGTAGACATATATATGGGAGTCAATCATGCAGAGGTGAAGCTCTGGAAATGAAAAGTCACATGATTAAAATACTACAAGCAGAAAAGAATTTCAAGGGCAGAATCTTGAAGAATACATACATGTTTAGGATGGCAAGAAAAAACAAAATAACTGAAGAGTTTTTTAAAAGGTCGTTAGGAGAATGAAGCCAAATATAAGAAAATCTACTGTGGAGGGATTCATGGCAAGGTGGTCAAGCATTTTTAAATGGACCAGGGACTGTTTCATTTTCATATTTACAGCACCCAGCAGAGCTTGAAAATAAGTATTCAATACATGCCTATTGAATCAAATATTTGGGGAAAGGAACTTAATAAAACTCTTAGTATCTAAACATTGCAAGTAGCATGCAATCTATATTATTCTGTCATCTAGTATTAGATTTAAAAATGATAACATTGCTGTCTTCTACTTCTTCCTTGGAAGCCACGATAATAGAGAGATCATTAAATAGCTGGTAACCTCCAGTCCTTATGACTGTGGTGCAATGTAGGGACTACATAGCCTGTTTTACACCAAGGAGTTAGAGCTCAGGTACAGTCAGTGAGTGGTGAGACCAGGATTCCACTGGGTGTATCTGATACCAGCACCTGGCTTCTTTTTCTATGCCATGTTATCAACCCTGGAGCCAGAGAAAACCAACCTGTTCCTGTAACCATCTTTGAATAGTTGGACACCTTAGTCATCTGTTGTTCAAGCAAATCTTTCTAGTAATTTAAAATACTCTCTGAAAATTATGGTATCAGTAATTGGCACTATTATTGTTACCCTCATACATAAGCACCTTTTTGGAAAAACTAGGTAAAGATTGTGAAAGTAATTTCATTTAATAATAATAGAAGATAACACTTATATCTGGTTTACTGTATGTCTAGCACCATCCTAAATTCTTTGCATATATTATTATCAATTCTAATAAAAATCTAATGAGATTTTTTTTTTCCATATTGATGAAATTGATAGAGAGGTTAAGTAATTTGCTCAAAGTTACTCAGCTAGTTAGTGTCAAATAATTTTGTGATGCAAATTAGTTTGAAGGTCATTTAGGCAAATCCATGTAAACATGATTAGTAAAAACAACAAAGCCAGAAAACCTTTAGTAAAAATTAATTTGCTCTAAGTCTTTTCATATGTAAGTAATTATAAATTTCAAATGAATACATGAAAGTTTCAGTCTATCTTTGGAGATCAACAGATCCATTGAGACATCAATGCATTCAAGATCTAGTACAGCATTTGATCTCACAGGGACCTCAGTAGATATGAAAAGATAAGGTAGTATATCAGAGTTCAACCTGATAAGCAGAACCATTAGGATGTGTACTTATCCCATCTCTATTGCTGTCTCTAGCATCTCTATATCATGTGTGTACATCTATACTTACATCTCTGTCCATCCATCCATCTACATCTATTACAAAGAACTGACTATGCAATTATGATAGCTAAGTAAAGCAAGTCGAAACTCTGCAGAGCAAGTGGTTGAGAACAGAGGTCATGAGCAGGCTGGAACTCAGGGGCAAAAGCTGATGTTTGTTGTCCACAGGCAAGAGTCTCAACCTAGGCAAGGCCTAAGTTGTCTTTGAAAGACCTTCCAAGTAAGTGAGTCTGGCTCACCTAGATTATCCAGGACAATTCATCTTTTGACAAAATGAAAGTTGACAATTTATCTTTTTGATAAAATGAAAGTCAACTGATTAGACATTTTCATCTCATCTTCAAAATCTGATCACAGCAGCACCTAGATTAGTGTTTGATTGGGTAACCAGGAGACAGGATGTGCATGTTACAAAATGGCTTCTATTCCCTTTTTTTCTCCAACTCGGGAATGAATGTCTCTTGCAGCTCATCTTAAAACGATCTAGAAAGGGAATTTTGGGAACTGCTGTTTAACTTAGCTAAGACGACACATCAAAAGCCATCATAGGCAGGTGAGGTTGTCAGCATTATGGTCCATATTTTTCACATTTTGTTGCCTGGTGAAATTATTTAAAGAATAATCTATACTAAATATGGCTAATCAAACAAAAATGTAAATTAAGAGTGACAAGATAAAGGTATAAACATAAATTAAGAGTGACAAGATAAAGGTATAAAGGAGACTACAATTATTATAACAACATTGGACATATTGTTCAATATAAATAAAATAATTAGATGTTAGACATATGTAATGACAAATACTTAAGATATTTTGTACTATAATGAAAACAGCTCATATCTGAAACCTCAGTCCTTTTAAATAGAAGATATTGAGCTATCTCTTTCTGCTGTATATATCAAATTCATATTAACTGAAAAGAAAACTTCAATTAATTAGCATGCTGTTTGAAACATTAAAACTTGATTAATAAAATTTGGGTTGACAGAGATTATAAATGTGTTTTTGGAAGGAGAAAATAAGATACAGATTAAGATAATTTTAATAAATACTATTTGTTGCCAGTCCAACTATGCACCAGGAACTTACATTCATTATCATCAAGCTTCATATAAACTGAAAGGTCTCTCAGCTGAGAAGTGGCTTATCTTGGATTTAACTCAGTTCTGACCCATTCCGTACTGTACGTCCTTTAGCTAGGCTATAATGCCTCTAAAAGTTATTTTTAGAAATCCATGTCACTTACCTATTGGTTATGTGTTTTGTTTTGTTTGTTTTCCTTTCACTTCTCTTAATACTTTCAAGGTGAACTTAATACTGTCCTTATAGGATAGTTGGTAGTATGTCTTTTTACTGACTGTGGAACATAAAGATTTCCTTTTCCTGGTCTAGGCCTCTTGGTCATTGGTGAATGAACAGGCAGAGGGCAGTTTGAGGGCAAAGGCTTCCTTCCAAGCACCTCTGGATCCAGTGTGTGTCCACCCCAAAGTCACCCACACTCTTTTTTCGGGGATTTGATTTTGATACCAAGTAATTTGCTCATTTGCTCTCTTAAACTGTTTAAGAAATAGCTTGACATTCTTAATTGGTTAATTTATAAAATTACTAACTCCCAAGTTGAGTTATAACAATATTCTCACCCATAAATGTTACTCCAAGAAAATTTAAAAACCTGACTACCCTCCTCTTAAAAAATAGCTCTATAAAATTATATATTAAATTTAATTCAGTTTCACCAATGCCTATATTGAGAAAATGCAGTCTTCTAGATTAGCTGACATTTCTTTTTTTTTTAATTTAAAAGAAACTGAAAGGAATTTAATCAGCATTAATAAGTAGACTTTGGAAAGGAAAGAAAATAGGCATATGATTTGATTTGGAGTATAAGAGAAGACAAAAATATAAAACAGTAAAACCCTAAAGTTAGAGTTGAAAATTTGTAGCAAATAACTAGATGTCAGAAAATTTATCATAGTATGAGAAGTGACGTAGAGTGGTGGGGGCCAAGAGGAGAAGAAACCCGAGAGGATATCCTGCCAGCATCCAGAGGCACAAGAGGTTTATCGTACATATTTGAAAGCCCACATGCTCCCGTCTTTGACTTAACTGCACTCTAAGCAATCAGCAGCCAGGTTTTATCTTATTATTTATGATTTATGGGTATTCTTATAGCCTTGAAATAATAAAGATTTCCAAGACCCAGGTTCTTTTCCCCGCCTTGTCACCCACTCTACTGTGTCCTTTGTCAGTCAATTCCCTTTGTCATTCCTTCATTTTCTCATTTACAAGTGTGGAGACATGGTTGTCATATCCTCTTTCAGCATGATGATTAATGGGGTAATATGTTTAAAGTCTATTTGGCTCCTTGGAAACAAGGTACTACATATGCACAACATTTTATCTTTATTTTCAGTTTGAGAGGAAATGAGGTGAAATGAACACAGCTGGGGCTTGGGTTGGAGTAGGAGTCAGGGGTTGAAACTATCATTTGAAATTATTACTTTGGTACAGAGTTTCTTTTCGAAGACCTTGACAATAAGATCCTGAACATTTTTCTTCCCTAATTGATTCTCTGTATGTGGTGATTTTCCCTGAAGCTCATTGTCATCTTGTAGTTTCCTTGTAGCATGTTAAGTCTGTGCTTTTCTTGGCAACTTAAAGAAACTTTCTTACAGAAAATGGAAAACTCTTATAAGTAAAAAGTGGCAAGATAAGGTATGAAAGATAGCTTTTATGAAAAACAATGGGAAAAAAGTAGCTCCCATCAATCTGTTCTTCCAAGGAATAACATTCAGATGTTAATGTCTGGACTTTTGAAATTGTAGATGTACCTAACACCACCAAAACAATTCCATTTCCGAGAATAGAGCCTAGGGGATGTTTCTACATGGATTACTGGTATCAGCAAAGAGAGAATTTACAAGGAGGCCCCTCAAGACTGTCACCTTCAGCCCCAAGTGCAGGGTTACCTTTAGCAAACTTTAGAGCTAATGTTTTATTGAATGCTTACTATGTTCCCCACATTTACATGTATTATTTAATATTCACAACAGTTCTTTTATTTCCTTCATTTCCAACAATAGGTTAAATAACTTGACTGATTTCTTACAACTATGAAGTAGAAGAGCCTGGATTGAAAGTTATCTGGCATAAATCTGTGCCTATCATTGTTACGTTTTACCATTTCTGAGTAGGAATTCAAAAGCTGATCCTATATTCAGTGAGCATAATTTTTTCATATGGATATGTTACTCATTCCTCCACTAGGCTCCAAATTATTTTGAGGGCATTGAATGTGGCTTATTCATCTTTGTGGGAAACCCAATCTCAAGGCCAATGTCTGTACATAGGAAGCATGTCTTAAATAAACATCTGCAAAGGGGATATTGTTATCTCTTTGATGTAGGTGAGAATACTGAGGCTTTAAGATGTTAAGCAATGTGCCCACAGTTCTGTTGCAGCAAAGCCTCCTTCTGATTTCAGTTCCTGGCTCTTCACAGGATACTACAGCCTCCTCTACATTTTTTCCCTTTCTATTTCAGGTTTCCAATTTTAGTTTTTGATCATACCTTAAGCTCTTTGCAGGGAAATTGAGGAAGGTGCTGTGTTCTTTGAATCGACAGATATTTCTGGGCTTCTAGAGAGCACTAAGTAGGGATTTATTGAGTTACTACAAGGTACCAGGCATCTTGCTAGATGAATTAACAACCTCATATAAACTATTCTTATTATTCCATGATGTGGTGACTATGGTCCAATTTTATGGATGAAAAAACTAAGTCTGAGAGAGGTTAAATTACTTGTCTAAGGTCAGGCAACCATTTAAATCCAGGTCAGCCTGATCCTGAGACCCAAATTCATTCAACTACACCAAAAAAGGTGACACAGTATAGTGTCTCGCAAGGCTTTATTTTAATCTAATTTTATAATGAATGACTAAAACTATTTTTATTTTCCTTAAGAGAGAGAATGAGATTTTGTTGGATCCTTTTGTTGTTGTGAACGCTATTGTCAAAACAACACCTTCACTGAGATATTTTATTGTTATCACTACTTGTTAAAGAACTGAAGTGGAAAAGTCATTTTGGGCTTGTAATAGTAACAATGGTTATTCAGGGAGGGCCAGAATTCTTGGTCTGCATTCTTTTGCCTTCTGCCAGGCTGCTATGACCATTCACTCAGAGGACATGTCAGGTCTATCATTAAGTCCCACCTTCTCACCAACATCAGATAATAACTGGTTTTCATGTTTCCACCCACTGGCCTTCCTATTGCAAATCACTGACATTTCTCCTTTCAACAAGAGCCAGTAACTCCAGTCCCTTTCTGCCCTCTGCTTCACCTTTCTTTTCATTTTATATAGAGAGACTTAACCACAGTTAAAGAGAAACCTCCTGTCAGGATGTGAGCAGATGCCAACTCTGCTGCTGCTGCTGGCCAAAGGCTTAGGCCAGTGACAGTCGGGCTAAAATGAGATTCCAGGCACACCTGGAAGAGAAGCATGTTAGGGCACAGGGTTGATGATGACAAATTAAAATTACTGCTGAAGCAGAATGGGATAGCAGCTGGTTCATGGAAGATGTCATTAATGTTCTAAAAAGAATCTGAAAGTATACTTCAAAAATGTAATCTATTAAATAAAACTTACACACTGAGAATTTATTTTTAAGGTTGTCTTGCTGCAGACGCAAGAGATAAGATGTCATGTTATCTGCCAGGTTGTGATAAACTTTGCAAATTTTGAACATTTGCTTCCCTGATTTTGGATGTGGACCACAGTATATTACATCTATGTGGATTTGGGGTGTCAAACTTTGTAAGTCAGAAAATAACCATTCTCTCCTCTCAAAATGAATGCTCAAAGCTTCTTGTGCCAGACTCCAGGATCCCCGCATATTCACCAGTGTTGGAGTAGGGGTGGGGTGGAGATGAGGACCTGCATCCCCTTATGGCACAGCACTCAGAGCGTGCCTGCTGAGCCTGTAAAAAGCCATAACTGCCCCCAGAGACTGGCCAGGAACAGCCTCCCAGGTTGCTGGGTCTCCTGGCTGGGGAGCTGGATTTGGGGCTACCCTATAGAAAGTCTAGTAGGATTTTACTACTTGCTTAAGCTGGACGGCTCTGGGGTGAGAAGAAGAAAAGCAATCCGTCTCAGTTCTCCAGTGCTATATTTGGTCATACACCATGCCAAAACTGAACTGGGGTCTCTTATATGGAGTTCTTTTAAATCCTTCTATCTAGAATGAAGAAGTGTCTGTTGAAACCAAGCCATGTTTTCTTGCCAATTCAATATAGCTAAAGCCAAATCATCTCCTCTTGCCCGCAACTTACATATTATGGGAAGTTTTCTTTGTCTTAGCTGTTTATCTGTTGAGATAATTCTATTTCCCAGTGCTTCACTCAGTCAAAAAATTTCATGCTAAGCCAGCCAGATTTACACATATTCACAGCTATTCTAATGCCTCGGCACTAGCAGCCCTTCTCCAGAGAACCAGCTGGCCTTACTCCGTTACTGACTCCAGACATGTGTTGGTGTCCAATTGCCTCCTCAACCCAGACATTTGGTGTGATGTTAAGAAGGCAGCCTCTAGATTTAACTGGCTGGTTTCAAATGCTACCCTGCCATTTACTAGTTGTGTGACTTCAGTAAAGTTACTTAAATTACCCTGCCATTTACTAGTTGTGTGACTTTGGTAAAGTTACTTAAATTTTCTGAGCCCAGTCTCTCCAGTTTGAAAACAAAGATAATAATTTTCATCCCATAGGTCTTGGTGGTGGAGTGTATTAGTCACTGTTCAGTACCATTGGTAGTACTCTGAATAGCAAACTGAACCCTGGCAGCCTGGGCTCCACCCTGCCAGGCATGTGTTATCTAAATAGCTGTTAAATTTTGCCTTCAACAGCTTTACTACACTGAGCCGGGCAGGTAAGAGAAAATGAGGCCAGCATACATACTAACCAGGAGGACTTGTCAGGGGCTTATAAAAAACCCCAGCTATATGTGTTAGTCCATTTTTGTGTCACTATGCCTGAAACTGTGTAATTTAGAAAGAAAATAGGTTTAATTGGCTCATGTTTCTGTAGGTTGTAAAGGAAGCATGGTGCCAGCATCTACTTAGCTTCTGGTGAGGGTCTCAGGAAGCTCCCAATCATGGTGGAAGGCAAAGGGAGAGCAGGCATGTCACATGATGAGAGTGACAGCAAGAGAGAGAAGGGGTAGGTGAAACACTCTTTTAACAACCAGATCTTGTGTAAAGTCACTGAGCGGGAACTCACTGATTATTGAGGGGGTGGTGCTAAGCCATTCATGAGGGATCCTCTTGACCCAAACACTTCCCACCAGGTCCCACCTCCAACACTGGGGATTACATTTCAACATGAGATTTGGAGGGGACAAACATTCAAACTATATCACTATGTCTACTCAATCAATCCAACATCCCATTCCTGGAAACATTTGGAAGAAATTGCAGCTGCAAGGAGGATGTAGTACAAATGGGGATGAAGCTGAATAAATACTGTATTGTGACTATTACTAATGCTAGCTATTCTGCTTTATACACCAGGCACCCAGGGCTGTTGCAGCCTTGGAAGCCCCTGTTCCATATTTACGCCACTCAGCCTGTCCTCAGTCATTCAATGTACAGCCATTTATTTCCATAGAGCTCCTTTAAGATGGAAAGATGAAACTGTTAAGTCGAACCGTATGATTTCCAAGAATCAACAGTACATAATGGGCTTTTCTATTTAGTGTTACTGCCTCCCTCTAACATTTTCATGTTCACAACTGCGATTGGTTCATATTGAAATTTAAGGAGAATGAAGAATCAGCAAATTCAAATAGACAAATAAATCCAGATCATCTAAATTCAAATTGTATTTTGGGTCATCTGTGAAATGTCTTTGACTTGTTTTTGTTTCTACAGCTGTAAAATGGATAATCTATAATCAACTCTGTAATTTTAAGGAATATAAACACAGGACTATAAAGTGCTTTTAAAATTAAATTCTTTCCCACTTTAATTTCCAGGTTTCAGCACAATGTTGACACATATAAGGCATTTAAGTGGTTTGCTTCATGAGTAAAATAATATCATGTGTAGTATGCAGTTTTTGGCTTACTCAGGGATTTCTAAGTGGAGCAGAAAGAACCATTAACTGGGAGTCAGGAAACCTGGATTCTAGTCCCAGAATGACCTTGTGCTAATTGGAGACTCCTTTTTGGAGCTTTACTTTTCTTATTTTCCAATTGAAGGAGTTGATACTCTCTAGTTCCCCTTCTATTGCTAACACTTTAGTGATTTTATTTAATCAATTATGTAGCAGGATTATAGTATCAGCAGTTCTCCCCAGAGATCTAGTAGAGGTCGAGTGTTTCAGAAGGCAGGAAGGGAAGGAAAAAAGGAGCAGGAGGGAGGAGAAGATGTGGAAGAAGAGGAGAAAACAGATATGAAGAGGGGGAAAGAAAAGGAAGGTTCCATTAAATGTCATGGGGCAGTGCCAGCCCAAGTGTAATTCTGAAATAAGTAGGGCTGGTCTTGATACTTCTCACCATTTTTTTGTTCATCTAGTTCCCAGCTTACATGTTTCTCTCTTTAGAAGTCTAGATGAGCAAAACCTAGCTAATGATCTAATCTTCCCACCCTTCCAATATCTACTCTGACTCCAAAGGCTCCATACTCCAAAATAAACTCTTTCTCTACTTTCCCGATCTAACCACCAATGCATCTGAACTCAACTGCAAACTGGGAGAAGCATCATGAATTAACACCTAAATAAGAATGATTTAATTTTCAACCTCCCTTCAGATAGTTATGCTTTTTAAAAAGAGAGTTCTTGCAAATAGCATGTTAGGCAGAGAACAAAGTGAAGAGCAAAATCTAGGAGGTTTGGAGCAGAGTTATGTGACTACCACAACAGCCACCCAGGTCTCCTGAGATCCTGTTCCCCATGGCCATTTCCCAGAAGCTCCTCTGGCTTTCCTCAGCCTCTTCCCTTCCTTCATATCTGAATACATAGGAGCTAGGAAGTCAGGATCTTATTACAACAGTGCTGTGTTCCCCTTGGGGCACCACAAATTCATCATGAACTAAATCAGTATATAAATAACCAAACATAAGCAAACAGATGAATAAATAATGAACAGCTTCCATGGTGATGACACTAGAGGCTGTGCCTGTGGGAGTGGAGGGAGCAGAGTGTGTGGCTTCTTTGCAAGTCAAGGAATACTTGGATGCATCAAACTGAGAGAAAAGAGGGCAACCAAAGTTACCTGAAGTGGGGAGTAACACAAGTGATTTCTTGGACTATCTATTTTTTATCCAAAGCCTATTTATTCTCAACTAGGTGTTAAACTTTAGAATGAGAAACAAGGAACCAGAGTTTTCTTACTTTATCATGCAGCTTTCCCTATAATTTCCAAATCCATCTCAGTAGGGGTGGCTTAGGCCAGAATTGCTGTCAATGCTGCAACCACAAAACGTGGACCCCAGCTCTCAGACTACATTAGAGGAAAGAAAGATCTCTCCTTCCTTGCCCCTCCAAACCAATGACGAATGCAGTAGCAGAGTTTGGCTGGAGACCAGGATTTTCTGGGACACTTGACTATTACCATAAGGCTTAGGCCACAGACCTTGGTTACACCAGGGGAGGTGTTGGTGCATCTTTAATAATTCAGATAAAAGCCAGCAGCTTGAGGGCTGTGTTCTTCTTCCAGAGCCTGAACATCCCCATCTGCTGTTGCAGAGTGCAATGAGCTAAGTGGGACACCACATGCTGTTGTCTCTGTGAGTGTTCTCAGGGAGTTGTTCCAGAAGCCTTTGTGTGCGTGCTGCCTGGTCATGTCCCTTGTCTATACAACAGGATATAAAACAAATAGTTCATCATCTAGTTTACTACTCTTAAAGTTTTTTACACTCCCAAGAAAAATGTCCACTTACTGTTACAGAAAATCTCACATACAATTTCCAGAAGTTTATGGCTGAAGATGGGTTCAATGGAACCTAGGACAAGAGCCCTGATAGAGTGAGCCGTCCTTGCTTGAGACAGGCAGTGCTAGAAGTATCAGATGCCTCTATTGGAAGAACATGTGGTGCTGAAGCAGGCACAATCTAGAGGGGTTACAAATACCATTAACATTCCATTGGCTTTGTCTTCTCATACCCTATCTAAAATAATACCTCTCCCTTTCCTTACAATTCCCTATTTTTTCACTATTTATTTCTTCTTCAAAACTTACTACTACATCACATGAAGGGCCTACAGAAAGTTGGAAAACCAGGGCTACATTTATTTTTTAAAGCATGTTTGCTATATTGTGTAATATTCTTAGTAAGTTTTTCTCCAGTTTTTAAACACCATTTCAGGCGACGTTTTTCTAAATGTAAAGCAACGGACCCATTTGCTCATTTTTAAAAGTACAATGAAGTATTTTTCTCTATGTTTCTAGACTTTGAGGGACAGTCTTTAGTATGTTTATTGTATTGCTAGGTAATCCTTAGAACATCTCAGCAAGAGAAGAGATTAAAAAGCACATTAGTATGAATGCATGTCTATTTGATGTGATCATTAACATTAGTTATTACCTTCACAGATATGATCGGAATATATAATCTCAAGTCCCATTAAGTCTTATTCTTCTAGTCCCAGCAGGCTCTTGTGTCAACTAATTAACACAAAGGTCATTGTTCTCATTTTTAGAAGACTAACAGATTGTAAACACACAACACTGATTACGCTGCTAGATTTGGAAAGACACAGAAGGAACAAAATCTTCTGCTTCATGAGAAAGGAGGAGTAGGCTCTTTCCAATCATGTCTCTGCATCGCTAGAATTTACTGAAGTTGAAGAGGAACCAATAAAAATATCTTTGGATAGAAGACATTGTTGTGAATGCACATCCAGCTGCCTGTGGAATCCCCTAGTTCCTCTCAAAGATGGTGGCCCAGTATTCCATCTCAGCTGAGAAATGACTCAGTCAACAAACTGTTGATCACATATCTTGCTATTAGCAATATGTTGGTGGAGTAACACATTATATAGGCAGGAACTCCTCTTCTTTCAGAGATTAACTCTGAAAGTAGAGACAAGCTACCTTATTATTATATCAGCTAGTGGGTAATACACGCCAAAAAAATAATTCAGGCTAGTTTCTATTGCAATATAGAAGAGGGGAAGAAGAGTAAAGGGATATACTAGCTGGGGAGGAGTCAGGAAGAGCTTGCTAATACCTAGCAGTATAATAAACACACAGAATATCTCAAATATGAAACAAATGACCAAATCCCTTGCTGCAAGAGAAACCTTTAAATTGAACGTTGGAAAGGAGAAGGATTTGAATATGCAGTGATGGAGGAAAATGTATTCTAGTTCCTGAGCAAAGCCATAATGCAGATGATCCCCAGAGCTGTCAAGCACTATGTTCATTTATTCACCAGTAAGCTGCTTGTCATTTCTGCTGTCCTGATTCTGCTTCAGACATCTCTCTCATAGGTTGGCCCTAGAGTGGCAATGGCAGCAGAGACCAAGGGAAAGTCTTCATTAATGCAGTATGATGCTTCTAACTACTTTGCTGATAAATGTTGAAAGAAAAAAAACAGATTGATGAAGGCTCTACACTATCACAGAAGCATAGCTTAGAATACTATTCAGTGTAACATTTGGTTCTGGAGAAAATCTTGGAAACTCTGCGGTTAGGTAGGGAAGTTAGGCAAAGTTGGTTTGCCTTTCAAGTGCTGGAATAAAGTAAATAATGATTGAACTAGTCAGATGGAGATGACAGCTCCTCTGAAAAGTGACTCTGTGATAGTTGAATAAAAGCCAGTTTTCATCCATTGGCGCTAAAGTGCAAAGGAGATTTCATAGGAAGAGCTCATACATGAAACAAAATTGACATGTTCAGGGAGCTCAGTTTCCAGAGATTATACTTTGAACACCAGAAGAAACAGAATGCGTTTCTGAAGGGGTAATAAACTGAAAAATAATCCAGAGTTTTGCTCTCTCTTGATCTTGTTTGAAATTCAATATTACTCTTATTAAATGTGCTTGTGCCTTTAAACCTTTAAAAAAAACCATTTTTTAAATTATACTTTAAGTTTTAGGGTACGTGTGCACAACGTGCAGGTTAGTTACATATGTATACATGTGCCATGTTGGTGTGCTGCACCCATTAACTCCTTATTTAACATTAGGTATATGTCCTAATCCTATCCTTCCCCCCTCCCCCAACCCTGCAACAGGCCCCGGTGTGTGATGTTCCCCTTCCTGTGTCCACATGTTCTCATTGTTCAATTCCCACCTATGAGTGAGAACATGCAGTGTTTGGTTTTTTTGTCCTTACGATAGTTTGTTGAGAATGATGGTTTCCAGCTTCATCCATGTCCCTACAGAGGACATAAACTCATCATTTTTTATGGCTGCATAGTGTTCCATGGTGTATATGTGCCACATTTTTTTAATCCAGTCTATCCTTGTTGGACATTTGGCTTGGTTCCAAGTCTTTGCTATTGGGAATAGTGCTGCCATAAACATACATGTGCATGTGTCTTTATAGCAGCAGGATTTATATTCCTTTTGGTATATACCCAGTAATGGGATGGCTGGGTCAAATGGTATTTCTAGTTCTAGATCCCTGAGGAATCGCCACACTGACTTCCACAATGGTTGAACTAGTTTACAGTCCCACCACCAGTGTAAAAGTGTTCCTATTTCTCCACATCCTCTCCAGCACCTGTTGTTTCCTGATTTTTTAATGATGGCCATTCTAACTGGTGTGAGATGCTATCTCATTGTGGTTTTGATTTGCATTTCTCTGATGGCCAGTGATGATGAGCATTTTTTCATGTGTCTTTTGGCTGCATAAATGTCTTCTTTTGAGAAGTGTCTGTTCATATCCTTCACCCACTTTTTGATGGGGTTGTTTTTTTCTTGTAAATTTGTTTGAGTTCATTGTAGATTCTGGATATTAGCCCTTTGTCAGATGAGTAGATTGCAAAATTTTTTTCCCATTCTGTAGGTTGCCTGTTCACTCTGATGGTAGTTTCTTTTGCTGTGCAGAAGCTCTTTAGTTTAATTAGATCCCATCTGTCAATTTTGGCTTTTGTTGCCATTGCTTTTGGTGTTTTAGACATGAAGTCCTTGCCCACGCCTATGTCCTGAATGGTATTGTCTAGGTTTTCTTCTAGGGTTTTTATGGTTTTAGGTCTAACATGTAAGTCTTTAATCCATCTTGAATTAATTTTTGTATAAGGTGTAAGGAAGGGATCCAATTTCAGTTTTCTACATATGGGTAGCCAGTTTTCCCAGCACCATTTATTAAATAGGGAATCCTTTCCCCATTTCTTGTTTTTGTCAGGTTTGTCAAAGACCAGATAGTTGTAGATGTGTGGTCTTATTTCAGAGAACATTCCATGCTCATGGATAGGAAGAATCAATATCACAAAAATGGCCATACTGCCCAAGGTAATTTATAGATTCAATGCCATCCCCATCAAGCTACCTACCAATGACTTTCTTCACAGAATTGGAAGAAACTACTTTAAAGTTCATATGGAACCAAAAAAGAGCTCACGTTGCCAAGTCAATCCTAAGCCAAAAGAACAAAGCTGGAGGCATCACGCTACCTGACTTGAAACTATACTACAAGGCTACAGTAACCAAAACAGCATGGTACTGGTACCAAAACAGAGATATAGACCAATGGAACAGAACAGAGCCCTCAGAAATAATGCTGCATATCTACAACCATCTGATATTTGACAAACCTGACAAAAACAAGAAATGGGGAAACAATTCCCTATTTAATAAATGGTGCTGGGAAAACTGGCTAGCCATATGTAGAAAGCTGAAACTGGATCCCTTCCTTACACCTTATACAAAAAGTAATTCAAGATGGATCAAAGACCTAAATGTTAGACCTAAAACCATAAAAACCCTAGAAAAACCCCAATTTCTATATAACTATATTTCAAGTGCACTTTCAGATAAATGTAAACTTATATATGCATTCATAAATTTAATTATTGCACATGTATTTTTTAAAGTGCAGAGTTATTTTGTTTTGTGTTGTTTTTGAGATGGAGTCTTGTCCTGTTGCCCAGGGTGGAGTGCAATGGCATGATCTCGGCTCACTGCAACCTCCACCTCCTGGGTTCAAGCGATTCTCCTGCCTCAGCCTCCCGAGTAGCTGGAATTACGGGCACGAGCCACCAAGCCCTGCTAATTTTTTGTATCTTTAGTTAGAGACAGGGTTTCACCATGTTGGCCAGGCTGATCTCAAACTCCTCACCTTGTGATCTGCCCGCCTCAGCCTCCCGAAGTGCTAGGATTACAGACGTGAGCCACCGCAGGTGGCTGTTTTTCTTTCTCTCTGGATTCCATTACTACTTCATCTTCCTTCCATCCACATAACCCTCTACTCAAAGGAATCTTTGTAAATACCTACTATGTGTTATTCCATATTTTCTGCAAGCTCATGTTATCATAATTTACATATGTGCAAGTTACGTGTACAGGAAGTTTTGCAGTAGTTTGTTATACACAAAAACCAGTATCCTATCATTTTACTTCTTTATGCTATTTTTCCACTCACCTTTTCTTTGTGGAAGTCACTCCAAAACAAATGGTTTACCTCTCATTCATTCTTTTAATGACTGCATTATGTTTCATGGTGTGGATATAAAATTCTAGGTTATCAGGTTTTTCTTTATTCTTTGAGCGAAAGTTTTTAAATGTCACTGAAATAATTACTTTTTAAATGCCGCCAAAATAATCATATTTCAAATGTGAACAAGGTAGGCTTATAAAAGCATGTTTTCACATCAACCATAAATACTGAAAACCTAATTAGACCTGTGGACCTTACAAGAAGAAGCCTGAGACTTCACTGTTCATACCCTTCCTCCTCCCATAGAAGTAATTGAAGCCTTCAACATCACCATCTGGGCAGGGGAAACCGAAAGATAAAGACTCTCATTTAAATTAGCTATTCCCAGTGAAACTGGATTTCAGCTGGCTTCCATTACATACTTACTCAATAAGAAAATTCTGTGTACTTGGCACTTCTTAATACTGACAATTTTTGCCTCCAGCCTACTTACAACATTCTGTTCCCCTAATCTCTCTTTCTCTATTACACAAAGTGCAAAATCTCTTTTTGTCCTCTCTTCCTGTCTAAGTCAGCTTGGGCTGCTATGACAAGTTGTTATAGACTGTGTAGCATAAACAACAACATTTGTTTTTCACTGTTTTGGAGGCTGGGAAGCCCAAGATCAAGGTGTCTGCAGATCCAGCCTCTGTTGAGGGCTTGTTTCCTGGTTTGCAGGTGGCTGTTACCTGGTTGCATTCTCACATGGCAGAGAGGAGAGAGCAAAAGCAAGGTCTTGTGCTGCTTCTCATAAGGGCATGAGGGTTCCACCCTTATGACCTGAGTACCTTCCGAAGGCCCACCTCAAAATATCACATTGGGGATTAAGCTGCAACATGTGGATTTTAGGGGGAAATAAACTTTAATCCCTAGCACCTTCTATATTTCCATGTACTTTCAAATCATTTCCCATCACTGAACTAATCCTCTGTCTCTGTACCATGCTTCCTGAGGGTTCCCTTTAATCCCATGCTTCCTGAATGTTCCCTGTCCCTTCACCTCACTTTCTCTGGCTCCTACTCCTCCCCACAGCTTCCAACAGAAACCACCTTTCTGAGTTTTATGCAATTATTAAGTTTGAATTGTTAGGATAGAAATTTACTTGCTTTCCTTTTTTACCAGTTTACCAACTCTTTGCATGCACTGTCTATATTGTCTTACTCATCTGTGTGGACCCAGACCCAGCACAGTTTATGAGGCTTTCTGTATGGTGAACGCTCAGGAGATGTTTGTTAGGCAGATGCGGTTGTGTTTAGGAAGTTGTTCTGCTGACTCACAAAGTCAGTCCTGTCTGATCTGTTGGCTCCACATGTACTTTTTTTTTTTTTTTTTTTTGAGACAGGACCTCACTCTGTCACCCAGGCTGGTGTGCAGTGGCATGATCATGGCTCACTGCATTGCAGCCTCAACCTCCCAGGCTCAAGTGGTCCTCCCACCTCAGCCTCCCAAATAGCTGGGACAGCAAGCACATGCCACCACACCCAGCTAACTTTTTTCTTTTTTTTTTTTTTTTTTTTTTAGAGAATGGGTCCCACTGTGTTGCCCAGACTGGTCTTGAACTCTTGGGCCACATGTATTTCAGTCATGAGCTACCCAGGAAATACCTCCCATGTTTGTTTCTTCTCGCCCTTCCCTTTTTTACTTCCGACACTTCAAGTTCACTCCATATTATTTATCTCCTGCACCACTGCACAAAGGTCCTCTGAATGGTAATCCTGTTCCTTTTATTGTGTATATATTAAGTGGAAACTTCCCAATTCTTAGCTCTGATTTTTTTGCTCCCCTGGTCAAAAACCTTCAGTGTTTTCGGCCAACTCGATGAAATCAAATCTTTAGAAGTTTGATTTGATAAAGGCTTGGTCTGATAAAACCTATCGAGAGTAGGGTTGATAAAATTAAAAACATATATCTGGCTTTCCAAAGTACTATCCAGGCTTATCTCCATCACACCATCAAGATAACACTCTCTTATCAGAGTCATTCTGGACTAGTGTGGAATTTCATTTTCTGTCTTTGGATATTTCAGCTGTTTAATCTGTGCTGTACTTATTTTCTTTTTGTACCTTAAAATGGCCTCATATCTATTTATTGATAACTTACCCGTTCTGAAAGATCTTAGTCATCACTACTAAGTCCCACAGCCTGCATAAGACCTGCTGTGATTTCCTCCAACCAGACATCTCTTTCTCCACCAGCTCCATTGCTTTTTTTCATGCCATTCTTTTATTATAGGTACTTGTGGTTCCTCTAAATATATGTATTTAAATATATATTAAAAGAAGTCTCAAATATATATATATACATATATGTATTTTTATATATCTAACATAATCATTTATATACACACAGATACATCAGCCACATATAAGTATGTATATATTTGTTGTTCTTTTTATTATTTATGTTTGATCACTGAACTATAAATCTTTTAGAGACCATACCTTATTGCCTTTTGTTTCTTGCATTATATGCTTCAAATAGGTTTCTTGAACTTAAAATTTCACAGACCAATTTAGCCATTTCTTACAAAATTCCCAGTAATTGGACTTTACAGCTTTACAACATTTAATAGAAGAAAACTAAAGCCAAGTCTTCATGGCTAAATGTATAGAATCATAAAATGTTTGTTATAAGAACTTTCTAAATTTAAACCAAAGAATGATTCTCACCTATATATTTTAAGTAATACTCCTAGATATAGAATACTATTTCAATGAGCTATCCTCGACTAACTAATATTTTAGTGCAGAAAATAATTTTGGATTTTTGGGTCATATTCAAAATTTTCTAAGATACACTATTCCATATGGCATCTTTATTGCTGAAAGATGATATTTACAGAACACATAAATGCTGGGCCTGGGAATTTCTCTCCAGTTTTTAAAAGCTTGTTCCTTTTCAAGGTTTAACAAAAAACAAGCTGCATTTTGACCTAAGTAAAGCCATATGGTGTTTATGTTTTTATTGTGTACAATTAATTTTTAAGATTTTTTTTAAAGAAAAACAATTTACATAAATGAATTTTTCATTCTCACCACACTCATTTCTTATAAGCAAGAATTTTGCAGGCCAAAGTGAATCAAAGAATGGGAAGCATTTCTCAAGATAACAGGATTGGAGAAGGACTTTTATACTCTAAGGCCAGAGAGAAAGACAGAGAGACAGAGACTGGCTATTTTTCTATTGACACCCAATCAATTTTTCTCTAAAATTTATTGTGTAAAACTGAACTAACAGATCCCATTTTGATTTCTATATATTAACTGTTTTGTTCATTTTAGGTGATTTCTTTGAATAAAATAAAACCAAAATAGATAAAAATCAAGGGACTCTAGTAGTTGATCTAATATTGTTCTCCTAAATTCCTTGATGTAGCTGCATCTGACCCAACATCAACAACAGGAGAGGTGTTGAGTGGGGATGGCTAATAAATATAAAAATATAGTCAGAATGAATAAGATCTAGTTTATTTGATAGTACAACAGGTGACTACATCAACAATAATTTATTATACATTTAAAATAACTAAA
Organism: Hylobates moloch; assembly: GCF_009828535.3. Taxonomy (NCBI): domain Eukaryota; kingdom Metazoa; phylum Chordata; class Mammalia; order Primates; family Hylobatidae; genus Hylobates; species Hylobates moloch. Next base: position 137,341,975 of record NW_026652279.1, read on the forward strand.
GGAGCTCAAGCCTGTGATCCCAGAACTTTGGGAGGCTGACGCAAGTGGATCACTTAAGCCCAAGCATTCTTGACCAGCCTGGGTAACATGGTGAAACCCCATCTCTATAAAAAATAAAAAATAAACTAAAGTATAATTTGAATGTTTGTAACACAAGGAAATGATAAATGCTTTAGGTGATGGATACCATATTTACCCTAATGTGATTGATTGTTACACATTATGTGCCTGTATCGAAATATCTAACATACCCCATAAATATATACACCTACTATGTACCCATAAAAATTTAAAATTAAAAAAAGCAAACAACAGTATCATTTCACAGAGCATATCCTGAGATGTGCTTTTGAAATCTTTGAAGTTCTAGTCTTTCACTCTTATTCTTACAAGGAAAATTCTGGCAATTAACAAAGTGTTCCATAGATTCTAGAATAACAAAAGCTATTAAATCTTCCTGAGTGACTATTTCTCATAGCTTAAAATACAGGTCATTGTGTGATTAGTTCCTATCACAGGAACAATTGCTCAAGCATACCCTGCCTTGAGGGCCCAAGAAAATTTGGAAGGGCCCAAGAAAAGAAGATGGTACAACTTACCTTGATAGTTATATTCTTTAATTAAAACTAATTAAAGGATTTTAGAAATAGTCTTATATTCTTTTGTTTGGAAGACCAGAATATACCCTTGGCATACTTGGTACTATGGTTTCTCCTGGACTAGAAAACAGGGGACTTTTCTTTCTTCTCATTACTTAATACCTATTATTGTTTGCCTTTCATGGCATCCCATCTTATTTTGAGCACAAACAAGCAAAAAAACAAAAGCACACAAAAACCCCAGAACAATCCTCTTTACAAGGAACAATCTTCTATATACTTTACTGAACTGTAAAGATGCAATTATCATGTAAAAATGCCAGTATTACATTATCAGACTCTGAATTACCAGACTAAAAGTCTGAATTAAAATGCAACTACAGAGCAAGATTAAAATTGATATTAAGCATATGCAAAGTTATTACATGTTTAGATCACATTTAATCACATGTTCAAGAACATTTTTATTGCAGAACGAGGTTTAGTGAATGTTGCCTTGATTTTTAACTGCTTTTTATTCAAATGCTATTATTGGAAAATGATGGCAAAGATAATTTATTTAGATATGTAAAATTCTGGGATATTTTCTATTAATGGATATTTTAACTGGCGATAGATTAGGGACCCTGGAGATAAGTATTCAGGCTTACCTTTGCCCTTAGACTTTGTGATCTGAGGTCTCACATTCCTCAGCTGCATGTATGAACATCTGTGAATCTATTCTGTTTTTTCTAGGAATGTATAAGAAAAAGAATTCAACCAGGGATGTGACTTTCTGATAATCCATGATGCCCTTCTCTTCTCCTAAGCACTATCCATAAACATATCACACCTATTATGTGTTGAATAGCAGGGACTTGTCAGATATCACTAGGGGTTAAACTCCATTCTCATGATTTTAGAAAAGCTGAGAACTATGATATCCCTTATAATGATCTTTCCTGAGTACGGCTTCATGGCTGGTAACAGATTCATGTCCTAAGACAGGCACAGTTCCACATGGAAAAGCTTAACAACTAGAGCTGTGACTGAAGTTTATACCAACTGAGGGCAGTTCTACCCTGCAAATTAGGAATCAAACAGTCCCACTAGCCCAGATATCAGGTAAATATGGTAAGTCCCAAATTGAGGAAACATTTTCCCCAAAGTCTGTGACACTGGGGATGTTTATTATGTAGCTTTGAATTACTGTAATATATTGTTCAACACCCCCCAAAGCAAATACATAATTATTTATATGGGTTTTATTTATATTTGAATTTTGATGCATTTTGGCTACTAAGCTTATAAGTAATGGGAGGTTGTATTTTCCCACTACTAAAGAGTTAGATAGTAACTACATTAGTCCATTCTCATGCTGCTAATAAAGACATGCCCAAGACTGGGTAATTTATAAAGAAAATCAGTCTTAATTGACCCACAGTTCAGCATGGCTGGGGAGACTTCAGAAAACTTACAATCATGGTGGAAGGGAAAGCAAATATATCCTTCTTCACATGGTGGCAGCAAGGAGAATTGCTGAGGAAAAGGGGAAAATCCCCTTGTAAAACCATCCGATCTCATGAGAACTTACTATCATGAGAAAAGCATGAGGGAAACTGACTGCATAATTCAATTACCTCCTACTGGGTTCCTCCCATGACATGTGGGGATTATGGGAACTATAATTCAAGTTGAGATTTGGGTGGGGACACAGACAAACCATATCATTCCACCCCTGGCCCCTCCCACATCTCATGTCCTCACTTTTCAAAACACAATCATGCCCTTCCAAAAGTCCACCAAAGTCTTAACTCATTTCAGCATTAACCGAAAAGTCCAAGCCCAAAGTCTTATCTGAGACAAAGCAAGTCCCTTTTGCCTATGAGCCTGTGAAATCAAAAGCAAGTTAGTTACTCCCTAGATACAAAGCAGGTGCAGGCATTGGGCAAATACTCCCATTCCAAATGGGAGAAATTGGACAAAACAAAGGGGCTACAGGCCCCATGCTAGTCTGAAATTTAACAGGGCAGTCATTAAACCTTTAAGTTCCAAAATCATCTACTTTGACATCATGTCTCACACCCAGGTCATGCTGATGCAAGAGGTAAACTCTCATGGCCTTCAGCAGCTCCAGCCCTGTGGCTTTGCAAGGTTCAGCGCCGCCCCCACCCAGCTGCTTTCACAACTGGCATTGAGTGTCTGTGGTTTTTCCAGGTGCACAGTGCAGGCTGTTGGTGGATATACCTATTTGAGGGGCTGGAGGACAGTGGCCCTATTCTCATAGCTCCACTATGCAGTGCCCCAGTGAGCACTTTGTGTGGAGGTTCTAACCCCACATTTCCCTTTCACACTGCCCTAGCAGAGGTTCTCCATGAGGGCTTTGCCCCTGTAGTAGACCTCTACCTGGACATCCAGGCCTTTCCATACATCCTGTGAAATCTAGACAGAGGTTTCCAAACCTCAGTTCTTGACTTCTGTGCACCTGCAGGCCCAGCACCACATGTAAGCCACCAAGGCCTGGGGCTTGCACCCTCTGAAGCAGTGGCCTGAGCTGTACATTGGCCCCTTTTAGCCATGGCTAGAGCTGAAGCAGCTGGGATGCAGGGCACCATGTCTGGAGGCTGCACAGAGTAGGGGGGCCCTGGGCCCCACCCATACAACCATTTTTTCCCTCCTAAGCCTCCAGGCCTATGATGGGAGGGGCCACAGTGAAGGTCTCTGACATGCTATGGAGACATTTTCCCCATGCTCTTGGTGATTAATATTTGGCTCCCCATTATTTATGCAAATTTCTGTAGCCAGCTTGATTTTCTCCTGAGAAATGGGGTTTTCTTTTCTATCTCATCATCAGGCTGCAAATTTTCCAAACTTTTATGCTCTGCTGCTTCTTGAACATTTTGTTGCTTAGAAATTTCTTCTGCCAGATACCCTAAATCATCTCTCTCAAGTTAAAAGTTCCACAGATCTCTAGGGCAGGGGCAAAATGCTGCCAGTCTCTTTACATAGCAAGAGTGATCTTTACTCCAGTTCCCAACAAGTTCCTCATCTCTACCAGAGACCACCTCAATCTGGACTTCATTGTCCATATCACTATCAGCATTTTGGTCAAAGCCATTCAACAAGTCCTTAGGAAGTACTAAAGTTTCCCACGTTTTCCTATCTTCTGAGCCCTCCAAATTGTTCCATCCTCTGCCTGTTACCCAGTTCCAAAGATGCTTCCACATTTTCAGGTACTCTTATAGCAGCACTCCACTCTACTGGTGCCAATTTATTATATTTACTGTATCAGTCCATTCTCAGGCTGCTAATAAAGACACACCTGAGACTGGGTAATTTATAAAAGAAATAGGTTTAATTGACTCACAATTCAACATGGCTGTGGAGGCCTCAGAAAACTTATAATCATTGAGGAAACTTACAATCATTGGTGTGTGTGTGTGTGTATATATATATACACACACATATATATGTATATACATGCACACACACACATATATATATATACACCTCACATGTCTTTCTTCACAGGGTGGCATGACAGAGAGGTATAAACAAAACAGGGTGAAAGCCCCTTATAAAACCATCAGATCTCATGAGAACTCACTCAGTGTCAGGAGAGCAGCATGAGGGTAACTGCCCCCCATGATTCAGTTACCTCCCACTGAGTCCTTCCCACAACATGTGGGAATTATGGGAACTACAATTCAAGATGAGATTTTGTTGGGGACACAGCCAAACCATATCAGTAGCTCAAATTAATAGAAGTATGACTGCTGAAAAACTAGGCTGGGTCTCATACAACAGGCACCTCATGCAATCTTTGCTGTTTTGATTCTTTAAAATCTCAGAACTACGAGAGAATGTTTTAAAATAGTTTCTATAGAATCTACCTTTCTTGAGACAGTTCAACAATTAGCTTCAGTTCCAAATTTTACACCATAAAGATAAGCTAATAACTGAAAACAACCCATAAATAAAAGTTGTGCTCCCTCTCACTACCATTCTATATCACCTCTTTCTATAGACAATGCTGCCTTATTTTTCGCTCTGACCCTGGGCTGCTTCTCAGACCATTTTGCTGTTTTCAACCCTCTTTCAGTTCATCCTTAGGTGCTAATTAAAATGGCAGGTGTTTTTTTTTTTTTTTTTTTTTGAGATGGAGTCTTGCTCTGTCGCCCAGGCTGGAGTGCAGTGGCGCAATCTCGGCTCACTGCAAGCTCCGCCTCCCAGGTTCACGCCATTCTCCTGCCTCAGCCTCTCTGAGTAGCTGGGACTACAGGCGCCCACCACCACGCCCGGCTAATTTTTCGTATTTGTAGTAGAGACGGGTTTCACCGTGGTCTCGATCTCCTGACCTCGTGATCCGCCCACCTTGGCCTCCCAAAGTGCTGGGATTACAAGCGTGAGCCACCGCGCCCGGCCCTAAAATGGCAGGTGTTAAATTGATCATTACAGTGTTTCAGCTACTGTTCTGAGCACAGAAGTCCCTCCAGTAATTTTCTGTTTCTCCCAACATAATTCCTCTTTCTCCAGACATTTTCTCTTCTTCTTTTCCCTGTAGTTTTAACTGCTTCTTACAGAGAAAGCAGATAATCTAGCATGTCTGCCCCAGCTGTTTTTCATTTATTTCTCAGGCTTATTCCCTCTGAGTAAATAATACAATCAGATATTTTTCTTTTAGTAATAGGCCAACATCCTATTTATTTTAAGTATTTTGGGGAAAAACAAAACAGAACAAACCTTTGTTAAATGTATCTCATACACTCCTCATTCAAACTTCATAATGTCCAAGTAGACAGCACACCCATGATATATCTACTTAAATTTTTAAAAATGTAATTACTTTATTATTGCAGTAAGAACACTTAACTTGAGGCCTGCACTCTTAACAAATTTTTAAGTGCACGATACATTATTTTTAAGTACAGGCATGGAATTGTATAACAGATCCATAGAACTTATTCATTCTGTGTATTTGAAACTTTACACCAGTTGAACAGCAACCCCGCTTTTTCCCCCTCCCTCTAGCCCCTAGGAGCCACCATTCTGTTCTCTGTTTCTATGAGTTTGACTATTTTAAGTAACTCATGTAAGTAAAATCATGTTGTTTTGTCCTTCTGTGTCTGGTTTAGTTCATTTAACATAATGTCTTCCAGTTCATCCATGTTGTAGAATGTGGCAAGATTTCCTTTTCTTAAGGCTGAATAATATTCCATTGTGATTGTGTGTGTGTGTGTGTGTGTGTGTGTGTATATATATATATACTGTAATGCTGTAATGAACATGGGAGTGCAAATATCTCTTCAATATACTGGTTTCATCTCCTTTGGATATATATATATCCCCAAAATGGGGTTACTGGGCAACGTGATAGTTCTATTTTTCTTTTTCTTTTTTTTTTTTGAGGGAATTCTACACTGTTTTCTCTCTCCACACTCATGCACTAGATGCTGCCAACCCACTTTCCACCTGTACTGTGTAAGGAGAAGTTGGTTTCAGTCTAGACAGAGAAGTTGGTTCCAGTCTAGACAGAGCCAGTGTTCTTAGGGTTTGTCTGGCCACTGAAGGAGACAGGTGAATGGAGGTAGGAAATTGAAGGTACTCTTCCTGCAGCTGATACAGTAGATGGCTAAGGCATTCAGTGTTTAACTATTCCCATACTTCGAGGGACAAAATATTGTTCATGTTTGAATGATATTTCTGATTATCTTAGGGCAATGTTTCTCAAACTTACCTGCACATTGGAATTCCTCTGGGGTGTTCAAAATTTAGTAATGATGTGTTTCACCTCCAGAGACTCTGACTTCGTCTGGGGTATGGTATGGATTTTGGAATTCTTAAAGCTCTTCGGGAGAATCTAATCTGAAGCAAATGTTGAGAATTGTAGTTTGATCTGTTTTCCCTGCCACCCACGTGGAGCAGGAATCAGAACCAAGAATAAGACTTTGGCAGCTACTGCCCCAGTGAGTTTCACATTGTACCTGGGTGTTGAAGGTCAAAGAGAGAGGTTCCAGTCTCAGACTCTGCTACTAAGATGCAGTGACCCTGACCCATGTCTAAAAGTGATCCAATTGTTGTTTGGGTCTGACCAATAAATTTTAGGAACTCCTAAAACTTAAGAGTTTTAAGAACTCTCCACTTCTTCATGTGGAGAGGAGCCCTAGGACGTAGAAAGGGCTCCACAGTGCTCCTCTAACATCCTCTTGTGAGTTGGGAGTAAGTGCAAGGTCCCAGTCCTTAGGACCAAGACAGAAATCTGAGGAGAATAGCAATAGAAAGAGCATCTCCCCTCCCCTCAATAGTCCTACTTCATGCATCAAATTTATTCATCAAACAAGCACATGTATGAGACCTATTAGTTAAGTAGTCCCACAGGCTATTTGCAGAGTGAAAGCAAGCTAAACGTACTACTAAAAGATGGATTCTTTCTTTCTGGACAGTCAGAGTAACTTGGATTATTTGAAATAAGCAAGAAGTTTAGGCAATCCTTTCAGGATGGAAAAAGCCTTCTGTCTATATCAAATGAGTTAGATTTGGGTAGTAATTTCATTGTTAACTAATGTACTCCATTCATTAACAAGCACTAATTGAGCATGTCTTTCTGATGAGATACGGAGTTAGGAGTCCTGTCCTTGGAGCATCTACTGTCTTGCAGGTTGAGTAAATAATGTGGGGACATATTGCAGATGCCGTGAAAGAAGGTATGGAGGGGACATAAAGGAGGAAGGAGTCACATTTAATAACAATAATTAACATAGGGAATTATTTGTGCATATTATATCATGAAGCTGGTATTCTTTTCATTCATATTAACATAATAGAAAATTGAGATACAGAGAGTATAGAAAAGTTAAAGGAGTGCCACACAGCTTACTATCACTGTGAATAAACCAAGACTATTTGGCCGTAGAGCTGAGTTTATTCTTTAGTATTAGACTTTAGTGCCTGATCGTGTGTATACATGCAAGTCTTCATGATGAGATAATTCTTTTCCCCAGAAAAAAATATGTGACAAGGGCAATCCAGGAAGAGAAAACTGCATGAGAAATACAAAAGAGAGTCAAATAACTTTTTTTGGGATTGTCTGCAAGCAGTTATATATCAATTAAGTGGAGAGTTCCAGGTAGATGGAAAGGCACAGCAAGAAAATATAGCCAAGGGCCAGTTCATGATTGTAAACAGTATATTATGGTACTAAAATTAGATTTTAACCTGTAGGTAATATAGATACCTTGAATGAAGCTAAGTAGGACAGAGCTTAATCCATTTTCTGTCATGCAAGGATGAACTGCAGGGAGTTGAAAATGGCAGCAGACAAATCAATAAGCACATTCTTGAATTAAGCCAGACTGTGAGGAGAGGCACTGAATTAAGCTAGGAATAGTGGAGAGAAAGAGTGAAGATGGATAGAATATGTTAAAAGAATTAGAGTTTATGACTTAGACAATTCATGACAAATCAGGTACGGGAGTAGAAAAAAGGCAGGAGTTTAAAATTATTGAGTGGATGGCAGTGGTATTTACTCATTCATACATTCAGTGACATAACAAGAATTTTTCAAATGTTTTCCGGTGACAGACACTGTACAAAGTGCTGGGATATGACACTGAACAGCCAAAGAAATCTCTGCCTTTAGGAGCTTACATCCTAGAGAAGTGAAATAGCATATAATAAATAAATAACTAGATGACAGTGACAAGTGCAATTAAACAACTGAATGGGCTGATAAGAAAGTAAAGGGGATGTTATTTTAGTTGAGAAGGCAGGGATGAAGAAGGCCTATTTTGGAAAGGGATATTGGATTTGAAAAATGGGTAATAAGAACTCAGCCCTGTGAAGAGGCAGTGGAAGGGAATTGAAACAAAGGAAAGAGCAAAGACAAAAGCTTTGAGGTGGGACAAATGTCTTGGTACAGAAATATAATTTATTTGAGAATGTTAAAGTGTAGAAGAGAAAAGAAGGTAGAACATGATGAAGCCAGGTATGTATACAGGATCCAGATTATGCAGTCATGTAGCCAAAAATAAGTTTGGATTTTACTCTAATGACAATGAGAAAACTTTGGAGGTTTTTAAGCTGGGTAGTGACATGTTCCAATTTAAGAGAGCAGAGGCAGAGGAGATGCTAAATTCTTGTCATGTTAATTTAGATTAGTCACTAAGACATTCAGGAAGATATGCTTAATAGATAGTGGGGATTATGAGCCTGGGACAAGGGAGATTGGCCTGGACTATGGTATCAAATTTGTGAGTGATCACATAGATGCCAAAGAACCATGGGTAGAATGAGAACAGAGCCAATAAAGAGTCCTGGGGACATTGACATTTTGAGCGGATAGAGGGAGAGGTTATCTTGGGGAAGAAGGCTGGCTCACTACACAGCACTTGATCCAGATTAGACAGATAAATCAAAAGGGATTAATCAGAATTCTGTTCTAAGGTTTATATATTAAATTTTGTTGTCTTCATTGATTTTTATCATGTTAGAAAAATGTAAGGCTTAAGCTGATGGCAGCTACAGTGTCTACATTTTAATTACAACTTGCATGTCTAATAAAACCATACAGACATAAACAGAGCTAAGAGATTGAGAAAAAGAACCCCAATGAAACTGTTTGACTATGAGATCCAGAAAAACTAAAGAAGACCTAAATAAATGGAGACATATTTTGTATTTACATTTGAAAATGTCGGTATTAAGAAGTCCACTCTCTCCAAATTCATCTACAGATTCAATTAAACCCCAATCAAATTCCCACCAGACTTTTAAAAAGTATATAGATTAGCACGTTGATTCTAAAATAAAAAGGACCTGGAATAACTAAGACAACTGGAAAAGAAGAGCAAAGTTGGAGAACCATTACAACTTAATTTCAAGAGTTATAATAAAGTTACAATGGTCAAACAGTTTAGTATTGGCATACAAACACACACACACACACACACACATAGACAGCGTCACACATATAGATTCTCAACAAAGGTGTAAAAGTGAGGCAGGAGACGGGCAGGACTTGTTTTCTGGTCATAACCCTGCCGACCAAAGGAAGATCTGGTCCAGATGAGATAAGGTGAAGAAAACGGCCAAAACCAGCAGATGGTAATGAGGGGGATCCCTGGCTACCCCCATTGATCATTAGCATGGGACACTCCCACCAGCAACATGGCAGTTTACAGATGTCATAGCAATGACCTGAAAGTTAAAACCATTTTCAATGGCAATATCCTGGAAATTGCTCCCACTTTCCTAGAAAGTTCTAAATGACTTTCCCCTCAATTTGCATTAATCTGCTCCTTAATTTACATGTAATTGAAAGTATGTATAAGTGAGCATAAAGACAGTTGTTAAGAGCCCACATGTTGCTGACTCTGGGCACACTGTTTACGTGTTAACCCTGCTCCACAAGTTTCAGTACTGTTAAATAAAAGATTGCTGTCCAACACTACTGGCTCACCCTTGAATTCTTTCCTGGGTGAAACAATCTTTCCAGGCTAAGCTCCAGTTTGGGGGTTTCTTGTCCTGAATCAAAAGTATTAAATGGAGAAAAGGCAGTCTTTTCAAAATCCATGATAGAATCATGGGATAGCAATATGCAGAAAAATGAACTTTGATCTATACCTTGAACTATATGGTTCATAGAACTAAAGTTAAAACCTGAAACTTAACTACAATTATACAATTTCCAGAAGGCTCAGAGAAAACTCTTTTTGACTATCGGTTAGGCAAAATTTTCTTTTTTTAATAATTTCAACTTTTACTTTAGATTCAGGGAATACATGTACAGGTTTGTTACATGTTTTGCATGAGGCTGGGGTTTGGGATATGGATAATCCTGTCACCCACATAGTGGGTATAGTACTCTATAGGTAGTTTTTCAGCTCATGCCCCCAACCCCTCTCTCTCAAGATAATGAGAGGGGGTATCCTTGTCTTGTTCCTGTTCCCAAGAGGAATGGCTTCAGCTTTTGCCCATTTGGTGTGATGCTGTGTGTTTGTCATAGATGGCTCTTATTATTTTGAGGTATGTTCCTTTGATGCCTAGTTTCTTGAGGATTTTATCATGAAGCGATGTTAGATTTTATCAAAAGCATTTACTACATCTATTGAGATTAATCATATAGTTTTTGCTTTTCATTCTATTTATATGGTGAATCACATTTAGTCATTTGCATAGTTGAACCAGAGTTACAACGCAGGAATAAAATCTACTTGATCATGGTGTGTTAACTTTTTGATGCCCTACTGGATTCAGTTTGCTAGTATTTTGTTGATGATTTTCGCATCTGTGTTCATCAGGGATATTGACCTGAAATTTTCTTTTTTGTGTGTATCTCTGCCAGATTTTGCTATTATGTGGACCCTGGCTTTGTACAATGAGTTAAGGAGGAGCCCTTCCTCCTTAATTTTTTGGAATAGTTTCAGTAGGATTGGTACCAGTTCTTCTTTGTACATCTGGTAGAATCTGGCTGTGAATGCAACTGGTCCAGGGCTTTTTTTTTAGGTGATAGGTTTTTATTACATATTCATTTTTACAAAGTGTTATCTATTTTCTGTAGATTTTCTAGTTTGTGTGCATACAGGTGTTTGTGATAGTCTCTGAGGACCTTTTGTATTTCTATAGGATTGATTGTAAAGTCATCTTTGTCATTTCTGATTGTATTTATTTGGATATTCTTTTTTTCTTTGTTAGTCTAGCAAGTTGTCCATCAGTCTTGTTTATTCTTTTGCAGAGCAAACTCTTGGTTTTACTGATAATTTGTATAAATTTTTGCATCCCAATTTCTTTTGTTTTGTCTCTGATTTTAGTTATTTTTTTTTCTTCTGCTAGCTTTGGGTTTGTTCTTTTTTTCCCATGTTCCTCTAGATGAAATGTTATTTGAGATCTAAGTTCTTGATGAAGGTATTTAGTACTACAAACATTCACTCTAACACTACTTTAGGTGTATCCAAAATATTTTGGTAAGTTGTGTCTCTATTTTCATTAATTTCAAAAAATTTTTGATTTCGCTTGAATTTCCTTCTTGACCCAAGAGTTATTCAGGAGCAGGTTGTTTAATTTTAATATATTTGTGTAGTTTTGAGAGATCTTGATATTTGCTTATATTTTTATTGCATTGTGATCCAAGAGTTTGCTTAGTTTTTTTATTTTGATTTTTTTCTAATTTATTGAGACTTGCTTTATGACATAGCATGAGGTCAAGCTTAGTATATATTCCTTGTGCAGATAAGAATAATGTATATTCTGTGGTTGTTGGGTGAAGTATTCTGTAGATATCCACTAGGTCCAATTTTACAATCCATCAAAATGTTAATCTCCATAAAAATAAGAAATCCTGCTTTGTTATAAAAAGACAAGTCAAAAATAGGGAGAAAAAATATTTGCAGACCATATATCTTATAAAGATTTTTTTATCCGGTCTACACAAATGGTTCTCAAAGCTCAACCATATGAAGCTCTTTTTAAAGATTTGAGCAGACATTCTACTCATTACAAATCAGTGTTTATTACTAGTCATCAAGAAAATGCAATTGAAAACAAATATAAGATGCTACTATATAAAAATTAGATTGGCTAAAATTAAAAAGACTAATGATAGTATTATTGATGAGGATATGGGGCAATTTGAACCTTCATTCATTCATAATGGGAACAAAAAATGGTATAGCCACTATGGGAAACAGTTGGTAGTTTCCTAAAATATTTAAATATTTATCTACCAAATAAATCAGTCAGTTAGCTCCTAAGCATTTACCCAAGAGAAGAAAAAGCATATGTTCATAAAAAGACTTGTATAAATAGTAGCTTTATTTGTAATAGTTCCAAACTGAGAAGAACCTAAAGATCCATAAAGAGGTAAAAGGACAAACAAATTATACCGGCTAGGAAATAAAATGAATTAAATTATTGCTATAGATAACCTGGATAAATCTTAATATAATTATTATGATTTTTAAGAAACCAGACAAAAAAGAATACATATTATGTGATACTAAATATAGAAAATGGAAACTAATCTATCATTCCAGAAAGCAGATGAGTGGTTACCTGAGCACAAAGAAGAGATGACAAGGGGAAGGAAGGGAAGAGAAGGATTAAAGAAAGACACGAATAAGCTTTTGGGAGGTAATGGATATTATTTTGATTATCGTTCAGGTTTCGTAGGTGTATTAGTCCATTTTAATGCTGCTAATAAAGACATACCCGAGACTGGGTAATTTATAGAAGAAAGAGGTTTAATGGACTCACAGTTTCACGGGGCTGGGGAGGCCTCACAATCATGGTGGAAGGTGAAAGGTGCATCTTACATGATGGCAGACAAGAGAGAATGCGAGCCAAGCGAATGGGGTTTCCCCTTACAAAACTGTCAGATCACATGAACCTTACTCACTACCACGAGAGAGAACAGTATGGGGGTAACCACCCACATGATTCAATGCTCTCCCATCAGGTTCCTCCCATAACATGTGAGAATTATGGGAGCTACAATTCAAGATGAGATTTTGGTGGGGACACAGCCAAACCATATGAATAGGTTTATACATATGTCAAAGCTTATCAAGATAGACACCTATGTGCAGTTGATGGTATGTCAATTATCCCTCAATAAACCCATACTAATTATAATAATGTACTAATAAAGAATATTGTGTTCTAATAATATTAATAGAGCAGGACATAAATCCTAACAACAAGTTAATGAATTACACACAGTTTTTCAAAACAAGGTTTAAATTATATATAATTTTAGGGGGAGATATCAGAGTATAAAAAATCACCTAAAAAGCAGCAATCTTGTCAAATAGTTGAACCAAAAATCAATTGCTTGATAAATCTATAACCTCAGGCATTATGAAAATGTTTTCTTTTTCTTAAGGTCTAGTAATATTCTGAAACTCTAGTATGGTATCAAAATAATATTTTTGGAACTCAATCATAGAAGATAAAACCCTAAAGACATCCTCCCCCACCTGCTTATAACAGAGAAAGGCAGGAAGGAAAAGAGTCAAGATGATAATGGTTGAAGTGTATCCTCAACGTGTATCCTCATCAATTCAAGATCACCTGGTCCCCAGTTTTTCCCATGCTGGTGGAGAGCAGATAGGAAAAAAGTGACTATAAGGAGGTGGACCCAACAAAGCTGGTCTTCATTTTCTCACCAGCTGCTCTACATAATTATTAGCAAAGAGAGGAAGGTGAATGGGGTTATGTTGAGGAATATATGTCGTATTGGGCCAAATTTAACATCTCATATATTATGGTACTCACCTGCAAGTCTCTTCCTAACTTCAGAAAAGCTACTTTAATTTTTCCTTGAAATGAAGTACCATTCAAATCAACTATGTTGGCTATCTAAAACAATTACACATCTTCTTAAGAATAGTTTTACTGGAAAAATGGTAAAAAGGAGAATGCAAAGAGTGCATACAACCATTTTGACCACAAAAGAACAACTAGAATTTCATTACTTGTAGACTGCACAAATTGAGAGGAGTGAAAGGAATTATGTGGATTCATGTAACGACAAGATGGAAGTAAACTCAGGTGGAAACACACAGACCAAGAGAAGAAGGAAATTTCAAGAGACTTCCAACAAGTCCCATCAGAAGTTAGGATGTTAGTAGGGAAATAAGGAGACCGAAAGAATAAAATGTTGTCTTTAGAGAATGGGATATTGAAGTTTAGGATTTCAAAGACGAAGAGGTTTTTAGGGCAAAGTTGTCTGGAGAGTGGTTATGGGAATATGGTGCTAAAAAAAGATAATGATAATGTTTATATTGCACTGTTCAGAGCATGACTCCAAGGTATTCACATACATCAACCCATCTAACCCTTTCAACAACCTTAGAAAGTACTATTATTTTCTCTATCTTATCGATTAGCAGTAGATTTGCATACTTGACTGTTTTTTCTGAAGTTTTGAAAATCAGTTTCCATTTGATGATACTCTGTGTGAGGATATGAGGAGAGTTTGGAAAGATGGAAATCTCAATTTTGTCCAAATCAACTTGTTCTCCAGTCTAGTCAAACTTCCTCAGTCCAGAAAAATCTTACCACACTCAGTTCTATCCCATTTTTTGGGAAGAAGCCTTGAAGAAGAAATTTTAAAATGAAAAGTTGGATACATCTTTATCCTACTTCAATCATCTTTTCACTTTGACATTAGTGATCATAGATTTTATGCCCTTCTTGAAAGCTGTTGTTTGCTGTAATATGCTTGCCCTTCTGTTATGGCTATATTGTGCTGGGTATCATGGAAAACTTGAGGCTCTGTCCTTGAAACAATTAAATATTCTGTTGGTAGCAGATGAATGCATGAAATATCCAGGGAAAATTCACAAACAATGCATAGCCTTGTTGCTGCAGTTCCCTGACCAGCTTTTCCAATTATAAAATCTATTTTCTTACACAGAATAGCAATTTTGTGAATACATTCACTTTAGAATGCAAGAAAATCTAATCTTTCAAAATCTCTCGCTAAGCTTTCAATTTTTGCACTTAAATGGTAATCTAACATTGCAGTTATACCAATAACAATACTTTGCATCATTTTAGAATAATCTCTTTCTGGTTCCAATTTACCTTCCCAGTCTGGCCTTCATTCTTCTGCTGTAGCAACCAAAACTGGTCTAGTTTTTTGTACCTGAAATTTCCAGCCTTTATATCTTAAACACTGAGCTGCATCTCATTCAAATCTTACCCATCCTTTACTGCACAAATACCACAACCTTCTTAACTTTTTGCTGCTTATACCACCTGGAAGTGACCACTTCTCTGAATTTGGTCATTTATTTGTTCAAACAACATTTATTAAGTCATGTCACACACATTATATTAGAGATAAGCACAAATTACCATGGGAAATCTAAAAAATGTTTCTCTTAGGACTTGATGTGGGATAAAGCAGAGAGTGGATGAAGATAAGACTAGAAATGTAGAAATAAACAATATCATAAAGGGTATTATGCTCTCTGTTAAGGAATTTAGATTTTTATCTTGTGTACTGTTGCTATAAAAATTTGTATTTTCAAAGGGACTATGCTGTCTCATATTAAAATTACTGGAGTTTATACCTTATTTTCCTCCTGAATTATAAGGTCCTTAAGGACAGAGACTGGATCTTATTCATCATTACATGTCCTACATGACTTTCAAAATCCACCTGGGTCATGCATTTTGTCAAATGGAGCACTACATTATATATTGAAATCCATAGAGACAATAGAGATCTATCTCCCTTGAGAATCTCACTGAGGCTTTGGAGAGCTAATGGGAACAACGGTTAAGTAAACACTTGAAATTAATACATCCAAATGTATTCACATAGATTCTATGTAAATTTTGCTTAAATGTCAAGTCAAGGAAGTCCAGCAAACATGATTGGTACAAGTTGCCTTAGCAATGTGGACTCACCCACGTCATTCATGTATAGGGTTTCCAACAATAATTAGTGTATTAAAATTAGCCCTTAATAAGATAGAGTGTGTTCAACCTAATGTTGCCATGAGAACTCGCCTTTCAAATTTTCATAAATGTAATTTTATCACATTCACTGAAAGTTAAATTATTATTTTTCATAATACCTCTTGCATATGGGGAGTGTATTTTTGAATTGTCATATAAACAGAACATCACTTACAGTAGCATTATCTAGAACAGAAATTAGAAGATTGATGTTTTCTTTGTGTTTGGAAAATAAAGGGTAAAGAAGTGATTATTAGAGTGGGAAAACCACTGTCCCCATCTGTGCCTGGGACATGCAGTCTAAGCCTGAAGAGTGCATATTAATAATACGAGTCCTGATGGAAAGAGCACTGCAGAAGACAAAAGTAATGTACAAAGCCCTGTGCTCTTATTTGCATGGTGGAGAACACGTAGTAGGCTGGGTCAAACATTCACCAAGAACTGCGACTATGAGTCTACTAGATAGGCTCATAACCATAGAGAAGTCTTAACTAGAAACTGATGCTTGGGAAGGCATGAAAGATGAATTCTGGCCATGACTTCAGGATCCAACCTGCAATTAAATATTGTAGTCTGTGATTTCCTTGAGTTACAGGAGTTTGGCTTCATACTACTTCCTCTGGGTGTATCTGCATCATTCAAAATGAATTATTCTTTAAAAAGGCATAAAGAAATGCCACCAGGATAATAATTTCACATTTTTTTGAAATAACTAATTACTGTGTTCAGTATAGGGAAGTTCAAGTTAAAATAAATGTTGCACCTGAAGCCAATTAGAAGCAAGCCATGATTATTTTCTTACTATTTAAATATAATTTTGAAAACCACAAAGGGGATATTTAGATGGCAATAAATGCATCGTAAAGTCTTCTTCCCTGACTACAAAGCAATCTGTTGTGTTAGAAGCAGGACTAGAAAAACAATTGAGATGCTGACAAGAGTAGCAGGCAAAATAAGGGCTTGTTTAGAGCAGAATATCTAAATCAATATTGTGCTTTAATCTAATTAACACATACTTCGATATTGCCAGGTAGGATTTATTAGTACAAAGCATAATAATTCCATCAGTCAAACTTGTAAGTAATGTTAAATTAAGGGCAGGTGAGCCTTGATAGTTACATGTACATGTCTGTGGATTTGCCAAGTCCTCAAAAATTCAACAGTATGATCATATTGAATATTAAAAGAAAAATAATGCCAGTTTGATAAGATACTAAAATAATGCTGTCCTCAAAAACTGACTGGCAAAAGTGGACTTTATTTTCCAGTATCAGTGTGAATTAGGATGAGCTCATTCTTAGCCTACAGATGGGAGTAACCTAGCCAAACCTTGGAAATGGACCACACTTGTCTACCAAGAGATTGTTAGAGGACCCCAAGCCTGGCCAGAGAAGATGAACGAGGGCAGGTTCAGGGCCATAACTAAGCAGGGTCAGTGTGACGGTCTCAGACAATGAAAGAGAGCCCATGGAAAGCTCTCGTTCCAATGGGAGTTTACAGGATGCCAATCAAGTAAGCACAGCCTGTCCTAGTTTGGGTGCTATTTTAAAAAGCTTTGCTTACCTAGCTAGGGCACGAAGATAAGGACTCAATGTATAGATTGGGCCCATCTGGTAAATATTACTCCTTTAATTCTAACTAAAGGGAGTTCTTTTCATGTTAAATTTCATAAAGACACATATGAAAATACTTTAAAGGAACCCAATCCATATTATGTATTTATTTTTATTAGTTTATATTTACATACAGTATTTCCCTAAAACCTTGAGCTTTTTCCAGATAATTTAACATAATATCCAGTTAACTACAGTGCAATTAGGTATCCCTAAGTCGGGAAGAAAGGGCAATAGCTAGCTTCTTGAAGGTTCATGAAAGACTGGGACCTTTCATATTTACATTTCCTATTCTCAGCTTCAGGAGCTCCATGCTGATGAAAGAGAGAAGGGTAATCCTATTTCCAGGACCACTGTTGTTTCTGTTACTAATGATAGTTACACAAATCATCACAATGCTGAAAACAGGAAGAGACTCAGCTGTATAACTTCTGTGAGAATGGGTCCTCCTCTAAAAGTAGCAGGATTCATTTTAGAAGTATGACACTTATAAATTGAGGCTTATTATTCTGTGTTCCAATGAAGCTCAAATATACTTGACCCTTCCTTCTATGAAGGCCCTTTCCTCTAAGGACACAAGAGCGGCCTGATTGGAGATTCTAATGATCTTTTCTACCTGGGTAAGTTTTTGATGTTGAGCAGTTTAATGCCCACTGTCTTTCCCGTCCCTCCATTCCCTAAAGGGAGTACCCTTGCTTGCTGGGCTTGGAACCACTAATGAGATATTGGTCAATATAATTAATTAGGAAGCATAGAACTTAACTGCATTCTAACTAATCAGTAGGAATGCTTGCGATATATGTGTATATGTATATACTCATATACACATATTCAGACCCAGAGCGAGATACATACATACATATATACATATATATATACGTATGTATGTATCTCGCTCTGGGTCTGAATATGTATATCAACATGGCATAGATATATGCTCATAATCAAATATTTTATGTCTCTAAATATGCATCAGAATGTATTCAAGCTATAAATAATGCCATTTACTTTATTAAAATGATTATTAGATAACAATACCTTATGAATAATAAGATTTTTATCAAGCAATATACTGTGAACTCTTGCTAGAGGCACAAGCATTGAATCTAGATTGACATCTACAAATATGATATGGCTAAATTAGAGGCTCTTGAGAAATGGGGTGCAGGGTTTCATGCATAGCCTTGTTCTTATGTCCTCTTCTTTGTCCCATTCAACTCTTTCTTTACAGTTTTTGCTCAGCTTGTCTTGTTATTCAATATTTTGTTTGCTCAGGGTTGTCCCTAGGTAGAAATGTGAATTTAGCCTTTTTCTTTGGCCCCCTTTTCCCTTCATTCTTACCTTAAATCAGCTCATCTGGATGACCTTAGTTCTCAGGCTGCCCTCACTGTAAGATCACCCAAGCTTGGTACATTGGAGCTCTGGCTAATGTCCAAGGCAACTGCTAAGCTATTAAAAGTCACCCATTCTAGGCCAGGTGTCGTGGCTCATGTCTATAATCTCAACACTTTGGGAGGTTAAAGCTGGAGGATTGCTTGAGCCTGTGAGTTTGAGACCAGCCTGGATAACACAGTCAGACCCTGTCTCTATTTAAAAAAAAAAAAAAAAAGAAGGCACCCATTCTAAATCCTATTCTCGCAGGGATCTAAATTCCTAGTGAAGGTGACAGCGTGCTGGCAGCCCTCACAGCCCTCGCTTACTACCTGTGCCCACTCTGGCTGTGCTTGAGGAGCCCTTCAGCCCACCACCGCACTGTGGGAGCCCCTCTCTGGGCTGGCTGAGGCCGGAGCCGGCTCCCTTTGCTTGGGGGTAGGTGTAGAGAGAGAGGTGCCAGCGGGAACCAGGGCTATGCATGGCGTTCGCAGGCCAGCGTGAGTTCCAGGTGAGTGTGGGCTCAGTGGCCTGCCCTCTGAGCAGCCAGCTGGCGCAGCCAGCCCGGGGCAGTGAGGGACTTAGCACCTGGGCCAGCAGCTGTGGAGGGTGTGCCGGGTCCCCCAGCAGTGCCAGTCTGCCTGGCACTGCACTCAAACTCTCAGCTGCCTCCCGGCGTGGCAGGGTTTGGGACCTGCAGCCCACCATGCCCAAGCCTCCCCACTGCCGTGAGCTTCTGTGTGTCCCCAGCCTCCCCGAAGAACACCGCCCTCTGCTCCACGCACCCAGTCCTGTTGACCGCCCAAGGGCTGAGGAGTGCGGGCACATGGCGCCGCCGGGACTGGCAGGCAGCTCCGCCTGTGGCCCTGGTGCGGTATCCACTAGGTGAAGCCAGCTGGGCTCCTGAGTCTAGTGGAGACTTGGAGAACCTTCATGTCTAGCTAAGGGATTGTAAATACACCAATCAGCACTCTGTGTCTAGCTCAAGGTTTGTAAATACACCAATCAGCACTCTGTGTCTAGCTCAAGGTTTGTAAACACACCACTCAGCACCCTGTGTCTAGCTAATCTAGTGGGGACTTAGAGAACTTTTGTGCCCAGCTCAGGGATTATAAATGCACCAATTAGCACCCTGTCAAAATGGACCAATCAGCTCTCTGTAAAACAGACCAATCAACTCTCTGCTTAATGGACCAATCAGCAGGATGTGGGTGGGGCCAGATAAGGGAATAAAAGGAGGCTGCCCAAGCCTTCTGTGCTGTGGAAGCTTTGTTCTTTCACTCTTTGCAATAAATCTTGCTGCTGTTTAGTCTGTAGCTTCACTCCTGAGGCCAGCAAGACCACAAACCCACCAGTAGGAATGAGCAAGTCCAGACGGGCTGCCTTAAGAGCTGTAACACTCACCGTGCAGGTCTACAGCTTCACTCCTGAAGCCAGTGAGACCACGAACCCATCAGAAGGAAGAAACTCTGGACATACCATATTTAAGAACTGTAACACTCAACGCGAGGCTCCATGGCTTCATTCGTGAAGTCAGACCAAGAACCCACCAATTCTGGACACACTAGCAATCTGTGCTTCTGTGGTCTTGAGGACTTCTTTAATAGAAGCTTTCAGAAGAGCATGCTCTCAGTAAAAGAACTGAACAGTGAGAAATACATGAAGGCAGAAATTTTTGTGTGTCATACATACACATAACTAGCTGCATTTTTAAATAAGTAGCTCCCAGATGCCTTCTGTCTCATCCATACAAAAATTGCTGCTCCTGTTTAAAGAATGTTTTAAAAATTGGTGTTATTTTTTAAAAACCTCAAATTTATTTTTATAATCTGTTTGAGTCTGTATTCCACAAAGCCCCATCTAGACCTCAGTTCCTTCCATGTACTGAATGAAGACAAGAAAAACGAAGCTGCTTAAAGGAATTAGTCAATGAAAACCATTTCCACAGAACTTTGCACCTTGTGAACCTCCAAGCTCTTATGCACAGCACATAAAGACAATTCCTATTGAATTGCCATGTGTTCATGAATTTTTAGGTAACTTTTAGCCAGGCAAAAGAAAGCCAGTGATGTGGGGTGACATCACAACCTCCATAAGCTCCAAACGAAACAATTTTCAGCTCTCCTTGGGCACGCTTACCATGACTCCACACTCCTGCCAATATGGTGTCATCTGATGATCTAATCAGTGGTTATAGTTTTTAGAAGAAACATCCAGTATCTGTCAGAGCTACTTTAAATGAATTATTATGGTATATTCATATTTTATCCTAAGCACCATATTAACGGAAATTTATACAATAACTATAAAATATAGAATGGAGTTTTCAGGGAACAATTATTATAGTATTAAAACAAAGATTTTCCTTGCACTAAAGGATTGACTCTAGTAATATCTTAAAGCTGTCACTGTTTGTTGATGGCAGAATGTTTTAATCACAGCTCCAGAAATTTTATTACCTTTAATTTAGAAACTACAATATGTATCTTTTGTCCGTGGATTGTGTCAGTTGCTTATGTTTTAAGAACATAATTGCTAACTTAAAAAACTAATGAAAATGTGGAAACATTAGGAATGTTGCAGAACCTGTCAACAGAATGCTTCTTCAAGTTATTGGTGCACATACAGCAATAATCACATAAATAAAAAGAATCAAGCTGCTTTTTGAGAGTTAAATTCCTAACATCTTTGGGATATGATTAGCCATCTCTAGGAATAGACCAAAGTGTGTCTATAAATAGGTGACTGAAAAGATTGGGAACCCAAAATTTCAATCAAAATGATTAGGAATAGCAATCTTTGGGAGGCAAAACTTCATTGTGTCTTCAATTTGTTAAGTAGAAAACTAGTCAATATCACTACGGAATTTGAAGAAAGACTTTCTTATCAGAAATAGGGTGGTCAATATAGCTGATAAAACAGGAAGCTTGCTAAAGATATAACAAGTATCAACTGGTAGTAGTTGAAGCTCTTTCATGAAGTAAATCATTCAGGCTACATTAACTTAAGTCACTTAAATGTTCAAATACCATAACTAACTCTTTTTCCTCTCATTCTACTTATTTCATTTTCCATATATCTTATAAATGCTCTAAATGCCAAGGCAAGAATTTTTTCTTTCGTTTATTCACCCTCTTATACATTCATGCAACAAATATTTATTGCCAAACTCTTCCATATTCTTTTCTGGATTGCGAGAAGAACCTCTACTTTTATTTGTCAGAATCTCTTTTTCCATGATTTTGGCTTAGAGTCTACCAATGAGACACATGCTCATGCAATTTGGAAAGCGGTAGAGAGGGAGAAGTCATTATTCTCCAGTGGCAGCAGTTTCCAGGAGCCTCACAGGTGCAGAGCAGAGGTAAAGTTCACAGGTGGGCTGGTAGGAGTAAGCCACTTTGGTGCTGCAGGTTGCTGATGCTGGTGTCAGTGACTTTACTAACCCCCACCTCCTCCAGCTCTTATAATGGTGTATGCACTCTAATTTCTGTATTAAAATACTTCCTCTTTAGAATTTTTAGGGAAGCTTCTATGTTCTCTACCAAATCCTAACTGATATGAGTATGGTTTAAATTTTTTTGGCTTTAAATGTATTATTTATTTTTCAGGGAAAATTATATTAGTCTAGATGAATATTGCATATAATCAGGGTGGATTTTTCTCCCTAAGATACTCTCACTTTTAACAGTTTCCATAAAAACAAAGCTATATGTTGAAGAAAAGCAGACAAAAGTCTTTTTTATCTATTTTTTCTTTTGTCTGTGGCTTTTACAAATCCCAGTTGATACAGAATCATGTCATCTACAAACGGATAGTTTAACTTCCTCTCTTTCTATTTGAATGCCTTCATTTCTTTCTCTTGCCTGATTGCTCTAGCCAGGACTTCAAATATGATGTTGAATAGGAGCGGTGAGAGAGGGCATCCTTGTCTTGTACCAGTTTTCAAGGAGAATGCTTCCAGCTTTTGCCTATCCAACATGATGTTGGATGTGGGTTTATCAAAGATGGCTATTATTACTTTGAAGTATGTGCCTTCAATCCCTAGTTTATTGAGTGTTTTTAACATAAAGGAATATTGAATTTTATCAAAAGCCTTTTCTGCATCTGTTGAGATAATCATGTGGTTTTTGGTTTTAGTTCTGTTTATGTGATGAATCACATTTATTGATTTGTGTATGTTGAGCCAACCTTGCATCCCAGGGATTAAGCCTACTTGATCATGGTAAATCAGCTTTTTGATGTACTAATGGATTCAGTTTGCTAGTATTTTGTTGAGGATTTTTGCATCTGTGTTCATCAAGAGTTTGGCCTGAAGTTTTCTTTTTTGTTTTATCTTTGCCAGGTTTTGTTATCAGCATGAGCTTGCCTTATAGAATGAGTTGGAGAGGAGCCCTTCCTCTTCAGTTGGGTGGGTGTTTTTTTTGTTTTGTTTTGTTTTTGACAGAGTCTTGCTCTGTCACCCAGGCTGGGGCGCAATGGCACAATCTCGGCTCACTGCAACCTCCACCTCCTGAGTTCAAGCGATTCTCCTGCCTCAGCCTCCTCAGTAGCTGGGATTGCAGGCGTCTGTCAACATGCTTGGCTAATTTTTGTATTTTTAGTAGAGACGGGATTTTACCATGTTGGTCAGGCTGGTTTCGAACTCCTGACCTCAGGTGATGCACCTACCTTGGCCTCCCAAAGTGTTGGGATTACAGGCATGAGCCACCGTGCCCGGCCCTCTTCAATTTTATAGTAGTTTCAGTAGCAGTGGTACCAGCTCTTCTTTATACATCTGGTAGAATGCAGTTAATCCATCTGGTACTGGGCTTTATTTGTTTAGTAGGCTTTTGGGCTTTTTATTACTGATTCAATTTCTTAAGTAGTTATTGGCCTCTTCAGGATTCAATTTCTTCCCTGGCTCAGTCTTTGGAGATCGCATGTGTCCAGAAATTTATCCATTTCTTCTGTATTTTCTAATTTGTGTGCATAGACGTGTTCATGGTAGTCTGATTTTTTTTTTTTTTTGTATTTCTGTGTGGTCAATAGTAATGTCTGTTTATCATTTCTAATTGTGTTTATTTGGATTGTCTTTCTCTTTTTATTAGTCTAGCTAGCAGTCCGTCTTACTAACTCTTCAAAAAACTCCTAGATTTGTTGATCTTTTGTATGGTTTTGTGTCTCAATCTCCTTCATTTCAGCACTGATTTTCCTTATTTCTTGTCTTCTGCTTGCTTTGGGGTTAGTTTGCTCTTGCTTCTCTAGTTCTTCTAGTTGTGATGTTGAGTTGTTAATTTGAGCTCTTTCTAAGTTTTTGATGTGGGTGTTTAGTGCTCTAAATTTCCCTCTTAACACTGCCTTAGCTGTGTCCCAGATATTCTGGTATGTTGTATCTTTATTCTCATTAGTTTCAAGGAATTTCTTGATTTCTACCTTATTTACCCAAAAGTCATTCAGGAGCAGGTTGTTTAACTTCCATGTAATTGTATCGTTTTGAGCCATTTTCTTAGTATTGATTTCTATTTTTATTTTGCTGTGGTCTGCGAGTATGGTTGGTATGATTTCGGTTTTTTGAATTTGCTGAGTATTGTTTTATGTTCAATTATGTGGTTGATTTTAGAGTGTGTGACATGTGGCAATAAGAAGAATGAATATCCTGTTGTTTTGGGGTGAAGAGTTCTATAGATGTCTATTAGGTTGAGTTCAGGTCCTGAATATCTTTGTTAATTTTCTGTCTCAATGATCTGTCTAATACTGTCAGTGGGATAGTAAAGTCTTCCACTTTTACCCCATAGTCTCTGCCCAAAAGCTGCTTAATCTGATAAACTACTTTAGCAAAGTCCCAGGATGCAAAATTGATGTACAAAAAACACTAGAATTCCTATACACCAACAACATCCAAGCTGAGAGCCAAATCAGGACCACAATACCATTCACAACTGCTACAAAAATAATAAAATATCTAGGTGTAAAGCTAACTAAGGAGGTGAAAGATCTCTACAATGAGAATTACAAAACACTACTCAAAGAAGTCAGAGATAATACAAACAAATAGAAAAACATTCCATTTTCATGGGTAGGAAGAATCAATATTGTTAAAATGACCATACTGCCCAAAGCAATTTACAGGTTCAATGCCATTTCTACAAAACTACCAATAATATTCTTCACAGAACTAGAAGAAAATATTTTTAAATTCATGTGGAACCAAAGATGAGCCCAAATAGCCATGGCAATCTTAAGCTAAAAAAACAAAGCTGGAGGCATCAGGTTACCCAACTTCAAACTATATTCTACAAACAGCATGATACTGGTACAAAAACAGACACATAGACCAATGGAACAGAATAGAGAGCCCAGTTGTAATGCTACATACCTACAAACATCTGATCTTTGACAAAGCTGACAAAAACAAGCAATGGAGAAAGGACTCAGTATTCAATAAATAGTGCTGGGATAACCGGCTAGCCATTTGCGGAAGATTGAAACTGGACCCCTTCCCTACACTATAAACAAAAATGAACTCAAGATGGATTAAAGACTTAAACGCAAAACCTCAAACTATACAAACTTTGGTTTGCATTTCTCTAATGACCAGTGATGATGAGTATTTTTTCATGTGTTTGTTGGCTGCATAAATGTCTTCTTTTGAGAAATGTCTGTTCATATCCTTTAATTTAGAAAATAACATTCTGGACATAGGACCTTGCAAAGATTTCGTGACAAAGACACCAAAAGTAATTGCAACAAAAACAAAGATTGACAAATGGGATCTAATTAAACTTAAGAGCTTCTGCAGAGCAAAAGAAACTATCAACAGAGTAAATAGTTACCCTACAGAATGGGAGAATGTATTTGCAAACTATGCATCCGACAAAGGTCTAATATCCAGATTCAATAAGTAATGTAAACAAATTTATAGGAAAAAACAAGCAACCTCACTAAAAAGTGGGCAAAGGACATGAACAAACATTTTTCAAAAGATATACATGCGGCCAACAGGCATAAAAAGTTATCAACATCACTAATCATTAGAGAATTGCACATCAAAACCACAATGAGATGTCATCTCATAACAGTCAGAATTACTATTATGAAATAGTCAAAAAATAACAGATGTTGGTCAGGTTGCAGAGAAAAAGGAACATTTATACACTGCTGGGAGGAGTGTAAATTAGTTCATCCATTGTGCAAAGCTCTGTGGTGATTCCTCAAAGAACTTAGAATTGCCATTCAACCCAGCAATCCCATTATTGGATATATACCCAAAGGAATATAAATTGTTCTACCATAAAGATGCATGCCTGCATATGTTCATCACAGCACTATTCATAATAGCAAAGACATGGAATCAACCTAAATGTTCATCAGTGGTAGACAGGACAAATAAAATGTGATACCATACACACCACGTAATAGTATACGGCCATAAAATGAATGAGATCACGTCCTTTGCAGCAACATGGATAGAGCCAACGGCCATCATCCTAAGCAAACTAATGTAGTAACAGCAAAGCAAATGTGACATGTTCTCACTTACAAGTAAGAGCTAAACAACGAGAACACATGAACAATATGAGGTGAACAACAGACTCTGGGTCCTACTTGGAGTGGAGGGTGGGAGGAGGGAGAGGATCAGAAAAAGTACCTACCAGGTACTATACTTGTTACCTGGGTGATGAAATAGTACGTACACCAAACCCCCGGGCCATGTAGTGTACCAATATAACAAACCTGCACATGTACCCCTTCACTGAAAATAAAAGTTAAGTTAAAAATAAATATATACATACATACATAAAACTATACCAATTGAATCAAATTCATTCATGATGCTTAAAGGTGAGGGCAGATAAGGATACATTAAAATGGTGTTTATTATACCTTCACCCATTTTTGTTTTAAAAATTTCTTTTAAAAGAAGTGAGAATATTCCCTTAAGTATGTTACTTGTGTTATTCTCTGCCACAAGTTACAGAGAAGTTTCTAGCATTCCAGAAATAATTTAATGGCTTCTCTTAAGAGTCCAGAATTCTCTATCAGGTATTTTTATCCCAAGCGTGTCTTTATAATTTCAAGCTGTAAGTTGACTTTTTTTCCCATCACGTTCTAGGATTTGTCTATCCAGCTTGGATGATTTTTTTGGTTTGTTTGTTTGTTTGTTTTGTTTTGGGGTGGGGGAGAGAAGTTTGAAATTTCAATCTTTTTTTTTTTCCAGGGAAAATGGCAACATAATCAGACATCATTATTACTCTAGACTCATTTCCCATATTTAGAGATACCATAGATGGGATTAATGATGATCATTTAGGAAGAAAGGTTGAAGTAGACAAGATCTGATGAGGATGTGGTAATCAGAGTGTGCAGATGGGTAGAAATTCTACGGGAGAAAACGCCCCATTAGCAGCTTAGCAATTAAATTCATTTCTCTTAAGAGCAGATGTGGAATATTCCTTATTGCATATAGTGCATGTTTGAAAGAACATGTAGGGACAAGCAGTTGGGGGCAGTTGTTTTCTAAGTCATATATGAAAATAAACTAATTAATTGTGGAAGATCTATTTTGGATTTTTCATTTTGTTCAGAAAAGGCTTTAACTTTCATTCTCCGATAGCAGAGCTCTTGGGAATTTTTTTTTTTTTTTTTTGGCTCTCTCACTAAGATGAAAATAAGTTCTACCATTAAAGCCCTTTCCCCATCTGACCATACAAAGAAAGTAAGGAGCACAGCCTTGCTGGAGTGGTTGACCAGATTATCATGAAGGTGACCACAGGTCAGGAAAAGTCTTTGCTCATCATCAAAAATCTCTTCGACTTTTTATTTCCGAGCTCTTTGAAAATGCTAAGTCAAAGTGTTAGGTTCATGTGACTTCCAAAATGTGTTGTGCTAAGATGAGCCAAGAACTCTTCCTGCTGTCATGTATATTCTCCAAACAATCACTCGTCAGGTGTGTTGCTTACCATTTATTATGGATCTCCATTATCATTTCTCTTCAGATGACTAAATACAGCACCATTACTTACAGGCTCTCACATCCAGTTGGCCTCTATTCCAATTTAATGCTCCCGTTGGTCTGGATTTTAAACAGTCTTGTTTGTAATTTCTGAAGTCTATCAGTCTGAGGAGGAAAACTGTGACTGATGTGCAAATTGTGTACTGCATTATGCTTTGCATTATTCATTTTCATTATTCACACCATGGTGCATTTCTTGGCAGAAGCGGAGAATTTTGAAAAAGTACATTCCCAGTGGTGTGGGTGCTATTTGAAACATACAGTGATTTTCCTACTTTGATTTCATTAGGGCTCATCTATTTCTGGTTTGTGGTCCTGTTGACCTACGTGGGTTTGCATAGCTAATAGTAAATATAAGGGGAAAAGAGAAAAAGGCTTTTTAGTGAATCTCAAAAAATAAGGAACTAGTTTTGAGACTACAGTGTGTTGAGGGTAAACCCTCGCCTGTGACAAGAGTTCCTTTCATTGATGAAAATAACATTGACTCCAGTACTCCAGTACTCAGTTAGCATAGAGCTTTCATTTGTTTTTCTTCAGCTTTAGAGGTGTGACAATGTTACATTGTGAGCAACTCTGCCTTCCTTGTGAGTTGTGCAGTAATTTGGGGGCTAACCCATTTCCAGTGGAAATGTTCAAGCTTTTTGTTTTGCATTTCTTAACACCATTCTTCTACTCTTCATTTTTGTGAAAATATTTTTGTTACAGATACATTTCTTTTGGTTAAATGCTACAGATACCTTACCTGAATCAGTCCCACTGACGCTAATTAAAGTGCAGAAGAATCAATGCTACAGTTCTTTCTTCTGTTGCAGAATTTTATATTGATGATTATTTCAGGATTGCCATGGCCTCAAATCATCTAGCTTTTTGTAGTTCCCTTTGATTTTTTAGCTTCAGTACAGAAAAGATCAATTTCCTCTCTTTGAGGGCTCATGTTTTCCTGGAGGTCACCTTAAACCACCTTTGGCTTTCACTTTAATCACAGCATACTTTCCACTGTTCCTGGATTGCTTTTCTTTCTTTCCGTGAATATTTATCATCTTTCAAATTATTGCAGAACTCTGTCTAGCTCATCATGCTACCTCTTTGCCAAAAGGAGTATATCTGTATCCTCAGTGGAAGGTACTGCACAGAAGCATGTTTTCCACAGAAATCCAGATTGAAAATAAATGAGAGAAAATAAGTATTTCATTGGAGAAAACTAGCCTAATATGACTGCCTTATGGGAGGTGATTTCATCAATTTAATGAAGACATTTTTGGTATGAACTATGAGCCTGGCATTGTGTTAGGTGCTGAGAAGCAGAGATAACTAAGGCCCTATTTCTGCCATCATAGAGCATCAGATCACTGTGGTTCAACTTTTATGCAACAAAGGTTTGAGTTGCTTTTCAGTTGCCATGGCCCATCAGAAAGAAGCTCTTCTAAGCTGAGAATGCTCAGCTGAGCCAAGTATGCAAACCACAGGTGGAACCTATGTGCTCAGACCCAGGAATGGGACTGATTTAGGAAGTAGACACTATGTGGTGGGTTACAAGGGCCAATCAGATTGAGCCATGGAGTCACCTGTTGGCAGGATCTAGTCAGAATATGCCTCCTGGTATCACCCAATGGCAATATCCCAGCTGATTATGCCTCATCACCCACTGTTATAAAACCTGCCCCAACCCCCAGCTTGGGGAGACAGATTTGAGCATTTCCTCCTATCTCCTTGCCACTCAGCTCACAATAAACTTTTCTTGCTGCAAAACTCCCATGCTTTGGTGTTTGGCTTTCTGCTGTGCATGGGCAAACAACAGACGCAGTCTGGTGTGCTAAATAAAGGAGAAAAACACCAAAATGGAGCAATCATGGAATATAATAGTTCTGCAGTAATGTGTGTACTGAGTATCCTGAGAATAGAGAAGAGTCTACTCTGTCTGACATTCCTTTAACTGGACGGCCAATGGTAGTTTGAGACAATCCCACCATAATTAGCCTAAAATATGAATATCCAAGGTCACATAAAATAACTACTCAATTTACTCAAATTCAGGTATAAATGACCTATGTACAATCTCTTTGCTTTTAATGACTGTGAGGCATATCGGCATGTGATTTTTTGTATTTTTTTTTTAGGTTTTTCTCCTAATGCTATCCCTCCCCTAGCCCCCCACCCCCTGACAGGCCCTAGTGTGTGATGTTCCCCTCCCTGTGTCCATGTGTTCTCATTATTCAACTCCCACTTATGAGTGAGAACATGCAGTGTTTGGTTTTCTGTTCTTGTGTTAGTTTGCTGAGAATGATGGTTTCCAGCTTCATCCATGTCCCTACAAAGGACATGAACTCATCCTTTTTTATGGCTGCATAGTATTCCATGGTATATATGGACGACATTTTCTTTATCCAGTCTATCATTGATGGGCATTTGGGTTGGCTCCAAGGCTTTGCTATTGTGAACACTGCTGCAGTAAACATACTTGTGCATGTGTCTTTATAGTAGTATGATTTATATTCCTTTGGTTTTATACTCAGTAATGGGATTCCTGGGTCAAATGGTATTTCTGGTTTTAGATCTTTGAGGAATTGGCATACTGTCTTCCACAATGGCTGAACTAATTTACTTTCCCACCAACAGTGTAAAAGTGTTCCCATTTCTCCATAGCCTTGCCACTTTCTATTGTTTCCTGATTTTTTAATAATCACCTTTCTGACAGGTGTGAGATGGTATCTCATTGTGGTTTTGATTTGCATTTCTCTGATGATCAGTGATATTGAGCTTTTTAAATATAACAAACATATATCATTTTTAACAACCAAGAATAACAATACAATTAGATGGAAAAATAGAGCAATAATAATTTTTTAAACTCGAAGAGATTTAATATAATCTGGGGACACTTAAAAAATAAATATTTGAAGGAGATCGAGACTACCCTGGCTAACACAGTGAAACCCCGTTTCTACTAAAAATACAAAAAATTAGCTGGGCGTGGTAGCGGGTGCCTGTAGTCCCAGCTACTTGGGAGGCTGAGGCAGGAGAATGGCGTAAACCTGGGAGGCAGAGCCTGCAGTGAGCCAAGATCACACCAGTGCACTACAGCCTGGGCGACAGAGTGAGACTCTGTCTCAAAAAAAAAAAAAAAAAAAAAAAAAATTTGAGAGGCATTAGCCTGCCAGATGTTTAAAAATAATCTCATATTGCATGGATATTGAACCCCTAGGAAATTAGCATGAGTCTTTTAACAACATGATGATCTCTTTTCCCAATATTTTACCTATTTGTTTAGGTTGGGAATTCTTCTGTGATTAAACTATATTTCTATTTTCTTACGGGTATATACTTTCTCTTTTTTTCAGTTTTGCACTTCAGTTGGAAGTGGGAGGTAGGGGGCCTTAATAAATAGAGGTAAGCTGGAGAAAGTTCACATAGATGACAAATTTTATGAAGCAATTTATAAGGTTAATTTAAGTAATAGAAAAACACAGGAGGAGGGTTGAATTGCATGTTACAACATGGCTGATAATGGAAAGATTAAATTAAAAAACAGAACACTAGAAGCATGTTTTAAAATAAATTTTATATTAGAATTATTTCCCCAGGGAAGATATGTAGCTGTCAGTGCTAACAAACACTTTGAGAAACACTATAAAACAATTTTTTTAGTACATTCTTCAGCAAAGTATGTGTGTGTGTGGGTGTATGTGATCACTTCAAAGAAATAAAAATCACGAAATCATGTGTTCAATAATTTGTTTAACTCCTAGCATTACCAACTTTGTTAATATCAAATGTTTTGGAGTTACATGTTTCTTTCATTAAATGATAATGTGTGAATCAAGAAAAATGCATGGAATGATAAGCAGTGATAAGGAAATTTGCACTCACCATCTAAGAAAGCCTGAATATTTTTCCTACAAAAATCTTTCCTGTAGTGAGTACTTTGTAATCATCTAAAGCCATCACTTTTTGAAAATGAAGTGGATGAAGATTTTGGTTACAGAATGTCTTCTTCCTCTAAAGAACTTAGTTTTTAATTAAATTATTATTTTTAAATAAATTACACATTATTTGATTAATAAACATACATGTAGATACTATGGATGTTCCTAATAATGCTGTAGCAGCTTATACACATACACACACAAACACAATAGTAGTTTGTCTTTAGAGGACCTGCGGCTAGATTAAACTTATTTATGTACCGCTACTTGGAGTAGAAATAATTTAGGCAAATTTCCGAAATTCTACTACCACACAGGAATGCCTTTCCCTCTAAACTGAGTGGCAGTCACATTTCTAAAGTTTACACTGAACAGTTAAGGCTCATAAGATACAACCAGAATATAATTCATCCCCTATTACCAATTAAAACTATCCTGGGGGATTGTTTCTTAAAATTTTGGGGTGGTTCCATGACTTTGGGGTCTCTTGGAAAATCAGAGCTTCTGGTTACTTCAGTCATAGAAAAAGGAAAAAAACCTCAATTTATTAATTAATGTATATATTCCAGTGTGATAATTGAAACTCTGAACTTCATTGCAAGCTCAATTTTTACCCTGTTTTGAGCTAGAGCTTGTTTGAGTTGAACTGCTGCAAGGGAGAAAGAGGGCGTGAGAAGTTTCTCTTCTAGGTTCTTGTATATTGCTCCTGACCCTACTTGTCCAGTATCTCAATGCCTCTAACTCCTTCATGGTTGAAGGCTGGCAAGAACAGATTTTACTTGACCATGAATTTGGCATTGGAAGTATTTGACCATGATTGATGTTTAAACTGAACCTTGTCCTTGTTGGTGGGCTCCTTGAGATTTCTCTCTTGGGCATCTCTGACTTCTGTGCTCTTGATATGTATAGTGCCCTTTCTTTAGCAGGCATCCTAAGACCTGTTGACTCTTAATATTAAGCCAATTTTTGCTGAGGTCTTCTTATCCTGCACAGGAAGTCCTGAGCTGACATTCCTCCTACAAGTTACACATCTGGTTCGTGGATCTGTCCTTGGTGGAGATGTACATCTGGTCCTGGACCTGTCCTTGGTGCGGATACAATCAAATCATTCTCCACATGGACTCCTCTGCCCCCATGCCACATATCTCTTCAGCCATCATCTCACCATAATCCAGACAGACATCCATCCAGTGCATCCTCAAAATTCAGGCAACACAACCCACATACTCAAGTGATGTCTTCGAAGACCTCCTCACAATGTGTGAGATGAGAGAAAAGTTCTTTTAACTCTTCCCAATGGTGGTAGGCTGTGAATGCAAAACCCTTACAACTGTCTCCAAAATAAAACTTCCCTTAGTTTCCATCTTCTTGTACTCCTCTGCTTTAGTTCTTTAATAGCCTTAAAGTGACTATAAGGGGCCATGATCAGAAAATTATTTTATAAACTCTTTTGAATGTCTTGTTAAGTTGGTCTAGCATAGAGGTTGTTGGTAGCTATTGTCTTAAGGCCTCATTAACTGAGTCAGAAAGTTTTGAATTTTGATATCCTGTTATGAATGTATTTGTACATATCATTATGTTATGAGCACATACATGTATGTGTTATGTGTATGTGTGTATATACTCTTTCTGTCTTTCAAAAATACACACAATTTGTGTTTATAGTAATACATTCTCTTGTACAGGCATTTATGAAGATGCCTCTCAGTGTAAACCCTGTTAGGAACTGGTTATACAAAATGGCTAAGACTTCTTCTTAAGAAATACAGGCTGGCAGGATGATAAACATAAAAGCAGATAAATACATTATAAAGTGAGAAATGCTGCTGGAAAGCTCTGTCAACTACTTGAAGGACAAAGATTAGCCATGATGCATGGAGGATATGATCAAGCATCATTAAACCAGTAACAGGTCAAGGTAAGGATCTTCAAGTTAATGGGCAGTAATTACAACTCCACCCTATAAATAGCAGAGCATTCCTGGAACTACTAAAGAAGTGCATGTGGAATCACTTTTGTTACCTTTGTGTCATTATATTGATCCAAAATTTAGGGTTTCCTGCTTGTGTATCCTCCTTCTACCCAATTTAACTGCGCAATACACTGAAAATGTCTCTCTTGCTGTCTCTTACCAGAGAAGCCTGACTTTAAGAACCCAGCCTAATCAGACAGCTGTATATGTTAATCAAGAATAATATTGTTCTCTAGAATACAATTTTTAGTAAAACTATTGTAGAGACAGCTTAGTTGAAGTCTCCACATAAAAACGTTTTGTTTTTCATCAAAATTCAGTAAAAAGGGAATCTGAATTGAGTATCTTGTGACTTTGCAGATGAAAATCTGCAGGCTCCAAGAAATTTACTCTTGAAAAATCAGTTCAATTGTAAGGAAAATGCTTACATATTGAGAATCTACTCAGAAACTGAGCAAAATTTAGGGTCAAATAATTCTCTTGAGTAAAGAAAACAGTGATTAAAAAAAAGGAGAGAAATATTGCTCAATTTCTATTTGTTAATGAAAATGAGTTCATTTGTTTTTTTCAGATGCTTAAAAACATTGCCTTCCAGTTTAAAATAGAAATATTTTTCATTGATTGTACTACTTAAAGAAATATTATGCTTATCAAGTATGAATGCCACTGACTCTCTGAATTGTTTCTACATGTGCATGTGTTGACTAATATTAACATTTTAATGTATGGTATTAATCTTTCATTAAGGATGTTATCTTAATTCATTAACAATAAAAGTTAATGCTTTTTATTGGAAAGGCAATTACCATGGTCTAGATGGTAAAGACATGATAAATTTTCAGGCCATGTTTTCTTATTTACTTTAAGAATAAATTTAGCATAATTAGTATCCTAACTTGAACTTGAACTAGTGTGGTTGTCTGGAGACTTGCTGGAGAATTCACAGGATTTTTCCAGATATTTTAAGGTTGACTGCAAATTAAAACCACATTTGTTTATGTAACCTAAAACTACCTCTTAACAGGAATTCCAAGAGGACAGTTTTAGTAAACTTGAAATATGTGAGAGTTTAAGGTACAAATATGAAACCTGAGAAATATGGGGCTTACAAACTTGGAACAAGCTGTTTTTAGCATCGTAACCTCTAACAGTATCTGTATACCTTCATTAAAATGTCATACATCAATGTTTATACATTCGTATACACAACTGAAACTAAGTCTATCAGGTTTTAATTTACAATTAAAAACATATTACAGCATATGAAATTTCTTTTCTCTATTAAATAAGAAATGCAGCAGCAAATGGATTCCTGTGATACTTCATCATCTGCTCATGCTGACATTTCAGAGTCCTTTGTGAAGATTCTTTAAAAAAATTTTTTTATTATACTTTAAGTTTTGCATTACATGTGCAGAATGTGCAGTTTTGTTACATAGGTATACACATGCCATGGTGATTTGCTGCAACCATCAACCTGTCACCTACATTAGGTATTTCTCCTAATGTTATCCCTCTCCTAGCCGACCCCTACCCCCGACAGGCCCTGGTCTGTGGTGTTCCCCTCCCTGTGTCCACATGTTCTCACTGTTCAACTCCCACTTATGAGTGAGAACATGTGGTGTTTGGTTTTCTGATCTTGTGATAGTTTGCTGAGAATGATGGTTTCCAGCTTCATCCATGTCCCTGCAAAGGACATGAACTCATCCTTTTTTATGGCTGCATAGTATTCTATGGTGTATATGTGCCACATTTTCTTAATCCAGTCTATCATTGATGGACACTTCTCAAAAGAAGACATTTATGCAGCCAAGAGACATGTGAAAAAATGTTCATCATCATTACTCATTAGAGAAATGCAAATCAAAACCACAATGAGATACCATCTCACACCAGTTAGAATGGTGATCATTAAAAAGTCAGGAAACAACAGATACTGGAGAGGTTGTGGAAAAATAGGAACGCTTTTACACTGTTGGTGGGAATGTAAATTAGTTCATTGTGGAAGACAGTGTGGCAATTCCTCAAGTATCTAGAAGTAGAAGATTCTTAAGGTAGCATAGACTAAAGTGCTGTCCTCTGCTGTAGTTGATGACATCATTGTTTGCTAAAGTGATATGATCTGATAAAATTCATCACAGCATTGATAAACCACCATTCAGAAATCTACCCCGTCTCTAAGTAGAACAAGCCATGGCTACAATGATGGGAAAAGGCCAGCCTTATCACTTGCCTACCATCGGCTCATAATTAACTTTTTTGCTTTACCTCTCTTTATCTTTTTTGTTTTTGATTAACTTTTTGTAAAGAAAAATTCAGAAAAAAAAAGAAAGATGGTGAGATTCTTTCAAATTATTTATCCACTTATTATTTGGTTATTCCTAAGTACTTAGAACAAGTTTCTTTTCACTTACTTTTTAAAAAGTTTCCTTATCCTCTCAAACTTAACCTTAGCCTTTTAGTTTTGTATCATCTACCAAAAAGCAAAGTGTTAATTTTTATTCTCTTTTGATAGTTGTCCTACCCCTGATCATTTTTGTTAGGTTTTTCTCTTCTTTTGCATACCATTCAAATGTTCATGTCATTCAGCATTCTTCCTTTAGTTCTCCCCCCCTCCACCCAGTTCTTTATGTTTTCCCATATTGACTTCATCCATCCTCGTAACTACAACAGCTATCTCTATGCTATGGATATCCAAATATATTTCACTATCATAACTATCTCTTCTGAATTCCAGTCCTTTTTATCTAACTGCTTATGAGACACCCCCATACTGGATATCCCGTAGTTGTCTCATCAGAACAAATGTTAAGATGAAAAACTTTTCCTCTGTACTTGCTCTCTGTGTATTGCCATTGTCCTTTAAAAGAGAATAAAGCTTCTTCCAGCCTGATCACCACCATCCCTGTGATTAAGGAAAGGACCCACTGAACCTTGAGTGCTCTTGTCAATTGCTCCTCTCTCCCAACACTGACATCCTCCTTTACACTAATAATTCTTCTAATACATTGGCTTCCATGTCTTTGACAGTTTCCTCCAAAGATCTTGTCTTCCGTTCTGAGACATCCACTCCCATGATTTGGTCTAGACCTTACCAGTCTATAATGAATACGTCTCATGCTTCTAACTTTCTTTAGTGCCCCAACTTTAAGGATTTCTTAAATTCTCCAGGATCTTTCCATAAACTATTGCTCCTGCCCCACTTTTCATTGCCTCCCTACCCTCCTCAAATGTTCACTTCCCAGCTTACTCAGTTTAAGTTCCATGGGCAGTCATAACAATCATTTCTCATGTATACTCTCAACTACTTCTTCCTTTCCCTGCATAGTGTATTGGCAAACACAAACCCACACAAAAATATATGTCCTTTACTCTTCACATGAACCTTAGCAGGTGATCATGGTGAGATCACATAGCTAATTTGCAGACGGAGGTTTTTTTTTTTTTTTTTTTTTTTTTTGAGATGGAGTCTCGCTTCCATCGTGCAGGCTGGAGTGCAGTGGCGCAATCTCAGCTCACTGCAACCTCCACCTCCGGGGTTCAAGTGATTCTTCTTCCTCAGCCTCCTGAGTAGCTGGGATTATAGGCGTGTACCACCACGCCTGGCTAATTTTTTGTATTTTAGTAGAGACAAGGTTTTGCCATGTTGGTCAGGCTGGTCTCAAACTCTTGACCACAGGTGATCCGCCCGCCTTGGCCTCCCAAAGTGCTGGGATTACAGGCGTGAGCCATTGCGCCCAGCCTGTGTGGACAGATTTTTAAACTCATGATGTCTAACCTCAAATACGCCTCCAGTGTTGCCTAAAAATTCCTTTCCATTTCCCCATTGTAGTCATACTCCCACTCTTACAGATGAATAGTAGTACTTACCTTTTTTCTTTAAGCTTCACTACATTCTCCTCATTCTTGTTTCCAGTTGATAACTGCTTCTTATTTAACAGAGAAAATACACATGACCAGACAAAAATCTCTACTTTTTCTTTCAAACGAATCTAGAAAGTTACCTGCACTTGTAAGCAAATACTGAATATTTTTGGTTCTATTCCCCCACTTCACCCCTCACCCAACTTCCTCACTGAATTCCTATTCCTACTTTTAGATATTGTGAGGTCTCAATCCTAGTATCTCACTGCCTTGGTGATGTCAGCTGTGTCAAAAGTTTAAATATTGTTTACATGCCAACCAATCATAAATATTTATTTCCTGTCCAACCTCTCTCCTGGATTCTAGATTTCAAGTGTCCATCAGCTTAATTAACATCTCTGCTTAGATATTCTGGAGATTGTTAAGGTTGTTCATAAATACTCTCCTACCTTTGGTACATGGTACAATTGCATTTCTCGGAACCTCACACCCGTGTTGTTAGCCAAGAAAGTATTTTATGTCATGTACATGTGAAACCTTAAAGAGCCACAGTGTAATGGCCACATTCCTGTTCCTGTCTTTGCTGTCTATTGGGGAAGCATATGTCTACAGACAGCCTGCATCAGATTGACTCTCTGAGTGACTGAAGTTGGTATGGCCTGCTGCCAACCCTGGAGGATTTGAAGCAAGAGTGAGTAATAAATTGTCTTACTAAGCCAATGGTACTTTGGGATTGTTGGTTCTTCATTATAGTTTATCTCAACTGGTAATATTTTTATTATGCATATCAAATTTAATTTATTCTGAACAACCTTTTGCTTTTCCTTTCCAAATCTGATCTGCCTATAGTTTTCTCCATACCAGGAAATGGACTCACCAATATTTCAATGTCTGTGGTCAAAACTATCACTACTTTTTCTTATAACTCACATCCACTCCATCAACAGATCTTTTTGGCTCCAGTTTGAAAAGGTAGTCAGATTTAAATTACCTACACTGCAACCTAGTAAGTATATAACTAGTACACT
This sequence comes from Hylobates moloch, assembly GCF_009828535.3. Classification (NCBI taxonomy): domain Eukaryota; kingdom Metazoa; phylum Chordata; class Mammalia; order Primates; family Hylobatidae; genus Hylobates; species Hylobates moloch. Next base: position 137,380,781 of record NW_026652279.1, read on the forward strand.
TGTCCAAGCCTGAGTTTTGCAATAGTCTCCTAACTTGCCTTCCTGTTTCTCCTTTTAAACTGTTATAGTCAATTTTCCACATAGCATCAAGAGGGATTTTTTAAAAATACATCAGATTTAAAAATACATCAGATTGCCCCAAACCACTCAGGGTCCACCATTCATAAAGTAATATTTCAAGTCCTTACCTAGCTTACAAGATCTGTATCATCTGACCCACTTATAATGATCTGTTCTCATTTTTACTTATCGCTACTCTTTTTCACCACTCACTGCTTCAGCTACTCATTTCTCACTTAAACACTACTTACTATATCCAGGACATTGTACTTGCCATTTTGCTTGTTGACATTTACACATCAATTACCACTAATTTAAGTTAAATCTATATCACTCCGAATCCTGTCATAATAGAGTTAACTTTCTGGATAAGTCTGATTACTAAGAGAAACATAGTGTTCTATATTATTCAGAGATGTGTGTTGTAATCATTCTGTCTTCTGTTGAATTGTAGTCTTGAGAATATAAGTAATTATGAAAAACTACATTTGTTAGAATGTTTCTTTTTGAAAGAAGTGTTTGTTCAGCTAAAGTTGTAAACCCAGGGTTGTGGAGTTAAAATATGTGCACTTATTCTTAGCTATGCCTCCTTTCAACAGGTGGAACTTGATTATTTCCCTTTGAGTATGGGCTGTGCTTACTGACTTATATTTAATGAATAAAATGTGGCAGAAATGGCAGTGTAGTTCTGAAGACTGGATCATAAAAGGCACGATGGTTGGGGCTTTTCTCTCTCTCTCTGTGTGTGTGTGTCTCTCACTCCTTCTCTCTTTGATCACTTGCTATGAGGGAAGTTAGATGCCATGTCATGAGGACCTTCCTTACCATCAAAGGTTCACATGGTAAGAAACTGGGGCCTTTGGTCAACATCCAGCAAAAAATTGAGGCTTCCAGCCACAGTGAGTGAGCATTCTTGGGTCAGAGAATGAGCATTCTAGGGAAGCAGATTCTCCAGCCCCAGTCAAGCCTTCAGATGACTGCAGTCTTGGCCACCATCTTGACTCTATATTAATGTGAAACTCTACACCAGAAATACTCATCTAATTCCTGGATCCCTGACTCTCAGAAACTGTATGAGACAATAAGTGTTTATTATTTTAATCTGCTACATTTTGAAGTAATTCCTGATGCAAAAAATAAATAATACACCATATCATTTTTGATAATACACCATATCATTTTTGTCACAGAGGTTTGATTATGATTAAATATAACAAGTGTAAAAATTTACCTCTTTACTACCATCTTACTGATCTCATAAAAAGTCAAACAGTAAAAAGATTACATAGATTACCTTACATTTGAGAATATGTATAAAGCATTCTTCTTTGCAAAATTATTTTATCAATAAAATAGACAATTAACAAATTAATTATAAAATGCCTTACAGAGTCTCTTCTATAGGGGTGAAAATATGAGGGAAAGACAGGAAGTGAAAATGAACATTATGCTTGCTGGGTAGGGTAGGTGTCAGCCTCTCTAGAGTAAGAGGCAAAAAATGAAGAAAAAGCCAAATCATTTGCCTTTAAGCAATTAGTTACTAAGAATTTCTCTGAAAAATACTACTTATAAGTTTATTTCATAGTTCACCTTAGATTACCTGTAATTTCAGTTGAATTCAAATCAAGATTTACTGTTTGCCAGGAACTGGGTTAAAGATTCAAAGATAAGCAAGACTTGGACCATTTCCTGGAAGAGTCTAGTAGGGGAATGAGAGCATCAGAAGATAATCAATAAATGTATTCTATACTATATATATATGGCCAACTGGAGGCACCTTTATGATTTATGCAGGCTAATTCTGGGCCATTGCAATAGGCCATGAAACTAACAGGATAGAAAGCATATCTCAAAAGCAACTTGAAAGTCGATTCAATGTTCTCCTCTTAACTCACAGGTAATGATACTTGTGGTTTCAAGGATATTATGAGGTTGCCCCTAGTGCCTTAAATATCAGTAATAATTTTCCCTTTCAACTCTTGGCATTCCATTCTTCATCCACAAAAACAGCTGAAGATGTGGTAGCAGAGAACAACAAATCATCCTGTTGACTCCTGCCATCACGTGATGACAGAAGAAGAGCTGTCAGATCATGTTTATAAGCACTACTGATTCCTGCTGGTCGTGCTGTTGTAGGACCACCTGAGTCCCCCCAAGGGAAAAAGGTTTTGAGGCCATCTCCTAGCAACAACAAATGGAATAATTTAATACCAAGCATTTACTTTCTTTGCCTAAAATTCAGCTTCATTATGTCAGAAGAGAAAGATGAGGGAGAGAAGGAGCAATGAAACCAAAAAAAGTGAATGGAGAAGGAAAAGACAGTAAAAAGGAGGAGTGGAAAGAAGGTTGCAGATGCTTGAGCTCAGTATATAGGACAACTGGGGAAACATTTGAAAGCTATTTCCTTAGGTAAATAACTCAACCTCAACCAGAGCAATTGGTGAAACCCTTGCCTTCCCTGAGACAATTTTGTTCCCAGCAGAGTTCTTAGCGGGGCTCAGAAATTGTCCCTGAGGCAGGTGTCAACTATGTCAGCTGCTTTCTTCATAGCTGTGAGCTGATAGTTCCACATCCTTCCTGTTTCCACCACATAACTCTTTTCCAACCTACAGTTTCCTTTCCCTTTTGAAACTGCTAACGAAGCAGAGAGAGGGAAGCTGATGCTCACTGCTTCCCCTGACAGGGCCCGTTTTAGGTACCGTGGTCTCTGTCACTGTGACCTGAGCAAAAGATATGAGGCTGCACCCTATAGGACAGAGGATTCTATAGGAGGTTTGTGGCAGGCCCATTCTTATAGGGTACCTGCACACACTCTGCTGCATGGAGGCCAAGATATGCATTGATGTGTAATTCCTTTGGTATGGTGGTCAGATTTGTCTGCTGCAGCCTAACCTAGCTGTTCTCAAACTGGAACATGTATGAGAATTACCTTCAGGGTTTGTTAGTACACAGACAGGTGGGTCCTGATCTCAGAGTTTCTGATTCAGTAGATTTGGGGCAGGCTCAGGAATTTGCATTTCTAACCAGTGCCTATGCACTGTTTGTTTAGGCCTTTAATATAGAATCTCTCTCCTTAATAATCACTGGCCTAAGCCATAGTGATGAGCTTGCCATTCTCTAAGCTGCTGTTTAGTGACATGGCAGTTTTCTTCTATTTTCTTTCTACCAGAGGCTGAGAGGTCCAGGGAATACCCCTATATTCTTCTTGGGGATTTTTTTTTTTTTTTTTGCTTGTTGCCTGTTGACATTCAGAGTCACATAGTGTCTGGACGGAGAGAGAGAAAAGGGCCCCTCACAGCAGTGGTGAGAATGACTCAGCAGCTGGTTTTTGAATGTTCCATGGTGCGTGTGGTTGGTGTGCTTCACAGTCTTCACCCAAGCCCCATTCAGAATAGTTTCTCCTACTCTTTTCACAGTAAAAGGCAAGCAGGGGGTTTCGTATTTCCAAAAGTGTACATGAATAAAGACTACTTTGTTGTCGTCTTTCTGGTTAAATGTGTGAACCTGATTCAGCAGCATATTCTCAAATATCTTAGTATCATTTGGGATGTATGTCTGAAGGCCTCCCCACTGAATCCTCCGTGAGCGTAGACTTATTTCAGGTTTGCAGATCATTGCATAGTTCTTTCAGGTGCCAAAGTTCACAGTAACTTTCTTGTGCATTTTCAATCATTTTCCTGTGAAAGTTATGCTTCTTTGCTTACTTCTAAGGTTTAAAATAACCAATTGTTTAAAAAACACTTTTTCTTGATCTTTGATTACTTCCTTTCCAAATCATCTCATGTGTTCTGTAATACTCTGAATTACATATATATATACACATACACACACACACACACACACACATATATATATTTTTTATTTAAGTTCTAGGGTACATGTGTACAACGTGTAGATTTGTTACATATGTATACATGTGCCATGTTGGTGTGCTGCACCCATTAACTCGTCATTTACATTAGGTATATCTCTTTTTTTTTTTTTTTTTTGAGACGGAGTCTCGCTCTGTCACCCAGGCTGGAGTGCAGTGGCGCAATCTCGGCTCACTGCAAGCTCCGCCTCCCGGGTTCACGCCATTATCCTGCCTCAGCCTCTCCGAGTAGCTGGGACTACAGGCGCCCACCACCGCGCCCGGCTAATTTTTTGTATTTTTAGTAGAGACGGGGTTTCACCGTGGTCTCGATCTCCTGACCTCGTGATCCGCCCGCCTCGGCCTCCCAAAGTGCTGGGATTACAAGCGTGAGCCACCGCGCCCAGCCTACATTAGGTATATCTCTTAATGCTATCCGTCCCCCCTCCCCCGACCCCACAACAGGCCCCGGTGTGTGATGTTACCCTTCCTGTGTCCAAGTGTTCTCATTGTTCAATTCCTACCTATGGATGATGATTGCAGTAATGGTGATAGTAATAAAACTTGCATTTGCTTATTATATACTTATTTATTGATATGTGCCAGGCACTGTGCTAAAAGCCATATACATATACTATTTAGTTTTCACTGGAAAGCAAAAATAGAAATGGTTTTATTATCTCCATATTATGGATGTTGAAACTAAGACTTAGAAAGGTTAGTACTTCCTAAGGTCAAAACAACAAAAATTAGAGCAAGAATTTGAATACAGACCTGGCTTCAAAACTGTTTACAACTTTTCTGAAAGATACGTTTATTTCTCTCTATGGGCAATTAGGAGACTTCCCTTTTCTTATTCTATTTCCCTGTCCAGTCAATTGTCAGCAAATATGTTCTAGGCACCGAGTTTGTTTCAGATGCTTCTCCAGTGCTGACAGCTGGAACCAAACCAAGTGAATATAATTTTATATATGATTAGTGTTGTGTTATGTAGAAAATAAGCAAGGCAGTCATAAGTGATGAAGGATCTACATTAACTAGGTTGGTCAGTGAGCACTATCCTAAGGAATTACACTTGCAGCAGGCACTGAATTAATGAGAAGAAGGCAACAATGGGAAGTTCAGTGGTTAAGTCTTCCAAGCCAAAGGAAGAGCAAGTGCAAGAAGGCTGAGAAGGAAATGAGATTAATGTGAACAAGGAACTCAAAGAACAATGGGGAGTCTTGAAGGAGATGAGGTTGGAAAGGCAAACACAAGCTAGATGATGCAGGATCTCATAGTCTAGAAGAAAGAGTTTAGAAGTTTCCATGTTATTCTCCTTGCTATTTATCAAAGAAGCTTCAGCAGGGTACCGATGTAATCTGATTTATGTTTTGGGAAGATACTATATGAACAATGAATGATAGTCATGCTGGGGGATGAACGAGAAGAGAGAACAGTTATGTGGCTGTTTCAGTTATCCAAGAAAACAGATGTTGGCAGTAGGAAAAATGAGAAGTGGTCAAAATTCTGGATATAATTTAGAGGTAGGTCCCAAAGGATTTATTGGTGAATTGAATGATGGAGTAAAAGGAGAATGAGAAATTACAGATAATTCTTAGGGGCTGGGTCTGAGCAATGGGTAAGTGATGTTATTTGCTGAGATGGGGAAGATAAGATAGAGAGCAGATTGGGGGTTGCAGGGGATTCTCAGAAGGCAGTGGAGGATAGAAATCATAGATCTGTTTTGATATTTAGTTTGAGATGTCCATTCAACATCATAGTGGATATCTCAAGTAAGGGCTGGATATGTGAATCTTGAACATGGGGAACAGATATAAATGCTAGGGCCAACAGAAGCCAAATGAGATGACGTAGGAGGATGAGGACTAAGGCACTCTGAGCACTGTGCCCTTTGGCTTCATTATTTCATGCAAACTCTTACTATGCTTCTATTTTAGATGAAAAACAGACCTCAGAAAAAGAGGTAGCTTGACCTACAGTTTATAATTGGGCAGAGTAAGGATCTGAGCTTTTATGTTCAAAAATGCAGAAGGCTATGGTCTTAGCCACTATTGTACAGCAAGAAGTATCATGAATGTGATATCTAAGTACTAAATTAATATCTTTTTTAAATCATAAAATAAATATATTAAATGTATTAATATACTTAAAAATATAATTGGAAAAATGTACTAATCGTCTAAGCAGTGAATAAACCATATTTTAATGTATTTTCACTTGATCCTTGATAAGTCTAAGCAGGAATAAGAATTATGCCATTTGGATCTCTAAGGATTTATCTTAAGAATTTGATAAACATCAAATCCATGATTGCCGTTATCTTAAAATAACTTACTCAATTAGTTTTAAGTGTGTGCAGAGGGGCAGGGTACAGAAATGGGATCACTCTGCATGAATGATGCATAGCTTTTGGCATGCTAACAAGAGCTATAAAGTAGGAATGGAGGGTGTCAGCATGCACACATACCATCACACAGCTGCTGCTTGCAAATTGGATAGAAAAATATTACCAGGCAAGCATTAGCAAAGCTAAACCAGAATTTCAACATTGCCAAAACCCCAAAGAATCATCAGAGAGGAAAGGAAGAAATAAACCAAGAATGAAATATTTGAATATTTGAATGCAGCATTCTGTGCAAAAGACTGAATTCTTTAAAAGATTTATTTAAAATACCTAAAAATTGGAAACAAAATATTTTTATGAAATGCTCAGTTTAACCATGAAAGTCATCTCTTTGCCTCAGACAAAATTCAAATTCTATACATGTTCCATTATCACATAGTTTTTTTCTGGCTAAAATTGTTCATAAAAGCAGGGATAGGTAGATTTCTACAGTAACCACATTTTATTATTTAATATATTCAGAATGTCCCCCTAAGGCGAGGTCAGGAGAGAGGAACATTTTCTGTCGTTAGTGCATTTATTCCAAACAGACATCCTGAGTTCCAGTCCCCATTCTTTGTGACCAGCTGTGTAGACTTGGATAAGATCATTAACCGATCATCAGTTTCCCCGTGTGAAAGGGGATAATAGTAACACCTATCTCATTGGCTTGTTATGAGGATGAAGGTAAATAATTCCAGTGATTTGCCTTGCACTATGACTAGCACATAGTGACCACTCAAATAATGATGGCTATTGTTATTAATTAGCCAGGGATCCTGCCCTCAAAGATAGATGATCAAGTAGGAAAAGATAGTAAATTTCACATCCAGTGCAAAGTAAAATAAGGTAAAAGTATAAACAATGAGGAAATTCAGAAAAGGAAGCAATCTCATTTATAATGGCAGATAGAAGAGGACATAATGAAGAATGGTGCAAAGAGAATGGAGAATACCACAAAGGATAGCATGGAAAGAACATGTTCATCCTTGTCTACCCATTGTAGTTGGACAGGGGTGGTGATTTGAGTCAGCCATTGAGACCAAACCACTCCTAGAAGTTGGAACTCTAGTGTTCTCAGCATTCAAAATCCTGCAGCAGGACTAGAATGGAGGAGAGAAAGTAATTCACCCACTGTTTGATCTGAGAAAGCTTTTGGAAAGTTTGCTAGTTGGTATTATATCAGTATTCAATAAAATCATAATATTTGTTTCTCAAGAAAGGGAGTAGGATTTCCTTCCCAGTTCTGTAAAATTATTCCCTTTTGGAGCACTGTTTCCAATGATCACTTTTGAGATTTTTCTTTTGAAAATGACTTCAGGTATTTATGCACTATCCTAGCTAATGCTATATCTTTAATCTTTGAGATAAGATTGATTTTTTTCTTAACTGAAATCCATCTGAACCAAATATTGATCATATCAACCACTATGATATTTTTTGTTAAAAACTAAGTGTTTCTCTAATGAAATATCTTTTTCTTTTTTTTTTTTTTTTTTACAACTTGTACATTATGTTCGTTTGGACCGTGCATATTTTAGTATGCTAATTAACTCACCTAATGCCATTACTTTATCATCTTATTTTTTATATATGCCTATGGTGAGAAATTGATAGACATGACATAATTATCAGAGAATGAATATATGTAGAATGATACATCTCACAATTGTTACATGGGACTTCTTTGTGATTCAGAAAATTTTTGCCCAAACCATGAAAGATCCCCTACTTGCTGCAAAGAGATAATGACCAGATTTTATCTTCTATGCATCTTCTATGCACCTTCTCATTGTTCCTGTTCTGTCCATCTTCAGCTGGCTCCTTATAGACTATAGGACAGCTATAGTCCGTAAGTCCCCTGACAGCTCCCCACAACTCACCAACGCATTTGTCCCTGTTCCAATCATCGGTTTCCAGTCTTGATGTGTTAATGTGGTAATGTATGTGACATATTGAATTTAGAATTAAAGATTTTAATATAAGAAAAGATGTAACACCACAATCACATTCAATTCCTTCAACAACCAACAAATCCATTACCATATTTTAAAGCAACAGAAGGTCAAAATTAGAACAAGTTGAGTAAATCCTAAAGCAAGCAAGAATACTTTTGTCTGGGCCAAATTGATGAATGCTTTGTCCACATCTTTTAATCTAGCTTAGTGAGTCTCAGATTTACAGAGTATGAGAATCACTGTATATTATGGGTGATTTAAAGGATTTCCTAGGGTGATTTGAAATAGATTTTATTTTGGTCTCATCTCTGATTTTAAAACTAATTTCCCTCACTTATCCTTCCCCCCAACTCTGCCTCCACATGCAAGGTTTATCTCCACCTTGACCTCAAGTCTTTATTATGACATGCCTTAGAAGTGGGTCACATTCCTGAATCCTTCCCCCAAAGCTCTCCTTCCGTTTACCACACTGTGAAACTGGTAACTTCTCATGCTAGTAAAGTAACAACCTTCCTTGTCTCCTTTCACTTCCTTTCCCCGTTCATCGCCTGCGACCTGGTCTGGGCCTCCGTTAAGTAGCCAGAGCCCTGCATTAATTTGCCTGTCAGTCTTTTTTCCCTGGGCCTGTATCTTTGACCTCACCATCTGAGAGCTTCTCATTTGACTCCCGATAAGGAAATACCACCTCAACTCTTTGCCATGATCCACCTCTAGTAATTTTCTGAACCAACACGGTCTTGCCTACCCTTTCATTATTGTTAACACCAACAGATGTAGCACTGGAGCCAGTTTTGTCTGCTGAGTTTCAATGGCCCTACTGCTTTTGTCTTAACTGAGAATCCAATTTCCTACCTCCGTCTTACCAGATTTTTGAAAGGAAAAAAAAAATATGTGTATTACCCAATCTGTGGATTAAATATAGTTAAGTTCTGAGTAATGAAAACTTCTTTGAGTGGTGCAGTAAAGAAGATGCTGATTTTGGGTTCTAATGTAGACTTCAGATTGTAACTTCACCACTGATTAGATTTGTGACTGTGGCAAGTAACCTAACTTCTTTCCACCTCGATGTCCTCATCTGTCAAGGGGTTGTTGTGATGATTAAGTACGATAATGCATGCAAGGTGCCTAGCAGTGCTTAGGGTTGCATGGTTTTATTTTCCAGTGTCAATAAATCTTAGGTCCCCTTCCCTCATTTCAGGATATGAAAAAGGAGGGGAAGTGATGCTACTTTCTTCTTGGGATCAGAATTCTCTTACTAAGTATAGATTTCAACTTGGAGTAGAATATCAACCATTTTAGATCCCAGTTGGATTCCAATTAGGATAATTCAAATTTTCTTTTTGGTTTCTAGAAGTATTTTCTCCAATAGTATATTCATCCCATCTTCTGACTATAAAAGAGGATAGAAGCATAGTAACCACAAACAAGAGAAGAAAGGCTTAGGCAAATATAATTAATAGGGTAGCGGAGAGCCAATGAGTTGCCTGAGAAAAAGGCAAACATATAAAGTTCCTTTTCAAATTAACTACTATTTTCATACAAAAAGAGGTGAGAAGAAGTGTAATTCACAGGTAATTTAAAAAATAAAGTCAGATTTTTAAGACACACCAGAAGTGGCAGTATGACTTTGATAGACTTTTTATTTTTCTTTCTTTTAGGAGATTTCTTTCTTTTAGGAGATTTTATTTCTTTGTGCTTCAGTAACTCAGCAACTTATGTCCTGACTGCTTATACATTATGCATGGAATTGATGGTATAGGTTTACATATTAAATAATATTCCGTAAGTAGGGAGAAAGATTAAAAAGCCTATTGTGCACTGAAACTTGTTTTTAAAGTTGCAAATTAAATTATTAGTTTATCCTTATTCTTGTGAAGTCAGTAACAAACATAATGAGAAAAGTACATAAATAGACATATAGCAAGTTGCCATTAGTCACACAGAGTAACGCAACAGAGCTGGAATCAAAACACGTGTTTCTTAACGAAGGCAATGTAGGCAGCTGCCTACAGGGTGTAATTTGCTGATGAGATTTTTCTTCCTCAAAATATCTCTACTAAAATTTTATCACTTCTTTTGCTTAACAAATTAATCTTGAAAAATGTAAATATTCTGGAAGGGTCATGACAGCAAGCAAGCTAACAGGCTTTAGAAAGGCAGAATCATAGAGTACCTGAGAGTTGGGAGGGTTCTTTTACAGCATTTTCAGTTCCTTACCCAATTTTTACAGCCCCTCTTTCTTATCTCAGAGAGGTGATCTTTCAGGTAAAATGCTCTCAGCAGGTGCCCTTCATTGGAGAGCAGACCATTCCACTGGTGGCCATCTCCTGTGGTGGGAAGACTCTTCCCTACCCTGAGGCATGGTGACAAAGTGCAAAATGCAGGTCCTTCAGTGTTGGAGAGACATGACTATTTATCTTGGTTCTATCCCATTCTGGCATGTAAACTTGAGCATGTATGGCAAATTTTTAAGGCTTCAAATCATTCTTCTGCAAAAGGAAGATGAAATGCCTACCTCATGAAACTGTTGCGGCTGGTTGATTGAAATAATGTACACAATTGTCTAGTAAGACAATTGGTAAGGAGTCAAAACCAATATGCTTTTTCCTTCTCAATTTATCCAATGTGTCCCTCATGGTAACTTTTACTAATTAGTTTCATTTCTGTCTTTGGAGCCACAAAGAATAGGTTTAGTTCCTTCCTCTCTTTCTCTCGCCTCTTTTTCTTCTGTTCTTTCCTTCTTTAAAATTTTTTTCCTTACTTGTATTTAACAAAGATACTGCTAATCTTTTTATTTGATCTACCAGTACCATAACGATAATAAAAAATAACACAGTAATTTTGACATAACTTGTTTTTGCTGAGCCAATATTAATGCCCCTGATGACCAACATATTCTTAATAGCCACAATTCATCTGAAGATCATGGGTGATTTATATCAGAATTTTGCCTGATGTTAAAATGAGTTATTTTTTAGAAAATTTCCTTTCATCTTTTACAGAATAGGGAACGTGCTTATATTTTTCCATTCATTATTCCATTTGACATAATTATTTAAATATTTCCAGCAAATATGGTTTGAAATGCAATTAGCCTATTGCTATAAATTCAACTAAAATATCTAGACAGTTTTGCCTTTTGTTGCTCTTTTCTTCATTCTATTTTATTACTTTATTGTTTCCAATGGGAAGATGTTTTTTTCTCTCAGGTAGAGAAAAGTACAATTGTTTTGTCATCTTTTTATCATCTACTAGCAGTAGACCATCTGTTCAAAACAAAGGTTTCTCCTTTTTAATTAATTTTCTCGAAAACATAGTTAAAATAAAGCTCCTTTAGCTTCTGCCATTATTTTCAAGTCTTAGTTCATTCCAGATTTTAACATTGCTGAGAGTGAACTCAGAGTATCACAATACTCCTGTGTATTCATTCTTGGATATGGACTTCCCTTTTCCTCTTTTGTACCCGCATTTAAACCTAATCCACATAAGCGAATGTCCTCTGTGCTACTTTGGCTTTCTCAGGTACCACATCCATTTCTCCTTATTTGCATTTGTGTACTCAATAGTTAATAAGAAAAATTAAATTTAAATTCTCTCTTTAGAATTACAGCATATTTCTGGGATCTAAACATGGGATGGTGTCTTTCTCTGATTGATAGGCACCAAACTGTATAAATTAAGTTCTAGGTATATTATACATCTGTATGGTCATTTTGTTTAAGTCTGCTTCTCAAACTGGACTCTAATTCCATGAGGGCAGAAAACAAGACTCTTTTTCTTACCATAGTTTTCTCAGCAATCGCACAGGGTCTAGCATACAAAAGATATTCAGTGAGAACTCATTGAATGCACTTGTAGCTTTGAGTGTTTGCTTGCTCTGAGCTCGGGTGTTTGAGTCCTCTGCACACAGACAAAGGCCTGACAGTATTACACAGTAGATGGTTTCTTTGGTGTGAATCAGAGAAAAGTTCAACAAACTGGCACCACAATTGTTTTCTTTCCCTCATTCTTCTCCTGCTAAATCTCTGTTTTCTTAAACCTCTACTCTCAGGACAAGGTCAAACTATGCCTCTGTTTTACTTACATATTTATTTTCTCAAACTATGAATCATGTATTTCCAACCAAGCCCAAAGCAGCAAAACACAAAGCACATTCTCAGCTCATGTTGCACCAAAGGGTTTCAGCCAAGGTCCAGTAATATAGTCCACCAATCTCTGGGAATTTTTCAAAGATGCAAATGTCACTGACACACAACAATGCATCTGCAGCGGGCTGGACAGAGGAGAATAGGTGGTGCTACCATGACTGATTGACTTGGATGGACCACTTAAAGTTCTCTTGTTATTTTTTCCAGGTTATTTTGAACCAGGGATAGTTTTAAAATGAATGAGGCACAAGTGAAGGAAAATACTGCTGAAAATAATTTTAAAGTTATTTCAATAGATTTCAAATAACTTTAGTCATGTAGAAGAAATTGACATTTAATGCAGAAAAATTGGAGATGAAGATTAAACTGTTAACTTTTGAACTACATATATTGTATTTGGGGTGTAGTTTGAACTTAAGACTATATTCAAGGATCGTCAAAAATGGTGAGATGAGCTTCCCATCATAAACATTATATTGAGTAAAAACCCCCAAAATTACACAGTCAAGTTCCAATGAAAAAAAAAATCCTATGACCCAGGGGTAACAGGAAACTGATGACTCCAAGGCCAGGGTCAAGAGGTTCTCAGTTCTGTTGAAGGCCCAGAGGCCAACTCAGGGACTGGTTTGGGCTCCGTTAGCCCATGAAGGCCACTCTCCATGGTATACTCTCCTTATCCCTAAATCTTCAGTAAAATATCTTCAAAAGCCACACATTGACCTTTGCTCTGCTACAGAGAATAGGGAAAACAAAGCCTCCTCTCTGAGGCAAGGGCAGAACTCTGGGGCTGTCTCCAGCAGAGGACAGTGTAGCACTGGGGTCAGCTGAACTATGACCACCTTAGTAGACTGAAAACCAGATGCAGCCCCAGAGAAGAGAAACTCACAGGCAACTATGGGTAGAGTGCAAGGTACCTTGAAAGGCGGGTATATTCTCATAATTTTGCCATGTAGAGTTCATGCCATATTAGTGAAAGTAATTATTTTGAAGTCACAAACAAACAAGTGAGACTTTTAACATGGGAGTTGTATAACCCACAATGGTAGACTAGAAAGAACCTCAGCATCCTTCTGCTTTATAGAGAGTGAACCTAAGTACCACAAAGCTTCCTGTATGTGATCCAAAAGCAAATGCCATGACCCAGTGGTATGGTATGGCTGTATCCCCACCCAAATCTCTCATCTTGAATTGTGGCTCACATAATTCCCACGTGTGTGTGAAGGACCTGGTGGGAGATCATTGAATCATGGGGGTGGTTTCCTGCACAATATTCTCATGGTAGTAAGTCTCATGGTATCTGATGATTTTATAAGGGGAAGCCCCTTTTGCTTAGTACTCATTCTCTCTTGCCCAATGCCATGTAAGAAGTCCCTTTGCACTTCCTTCATCTTCCACCATGATTGTGAGGCCTCCCCAGCATGTGGAACTGTGAGTCAATTAAACCTCTTTCCTTTCTAAATTACCCAGTCTTGGGTATGTCTTTGTTAGCAGCATGAGAACAGACTAATACACCCAGGATTCTAGCTTCATGTCCAAAGTCATTTCTCCACACTGTGGCTTCTTTGAAACTAAACGTTTGATTGCAGGGATTCTATGGGGACTCAGCATGGCACGGGAAGACACAGGGGGGCTCTGGAGCCAGTTAGCCTTAACTTAAATCCAGGACCTGCCCCTTGCCAAAAGTGACCCTGTGCCTCAGTTTCCTCATCTGTAAAAAGGGGATATTGAAAAGGTTAAATGAGCTGATACATGTATAGCACTTAGATATCAATATCATTATGTGTTCAGAAAATTCTAAATATTATCATGAGTCACGATTTGGTTCCACCACACCTTTCCTACCCCACTTCCCACTGTTTTGTCCCCTACCACTCAGTGTTTTGCCATGTTGACCTTCTTGTCATTTCCAGAAAACCTAGCTTTTTCATGCTTACATGTCTTAATGCATGCTATTTTCTGTGCTGGAAATGACTTTCTGCTTCCTTGTGCATATCTCATTCCTGAGGTAAAGTCCATCTTGGTCCATCTTTACTTCATAGCCTTCCTCTAACCCTGTCTCCCATCCCCAATATCACAGTTAGGTGCTCTGGTCCACCTGTTCCTAGTCACACCTCATAAACTCTCCATCAAGCAGATCAGATGGAGATTATGATGTTGTGTCTTTGGTCCAAATGACTGTGATCTCCTTGAGGGTACGAACTATGTTTTAATCATTCTTGCAGAATTAGTATATTGTTCTTCATTGTTTCCCAATAAGTGCTTATTTCAAAATGATAAATAAAGGCTGCCCAGGACACCTTTCTAAATTGGTAACATTGACTGCACACCTAAACACAGACACACACACACGTACACTGCCCCCTCCTTGCCTGACTTTTCTGCTCAGCATTTAACATATTATTATTTATTCATCTTGTTTATTACAGTAACATATGTTCAAACTTAGAACTCTAATGGAAAGCAACACTTAGTAAACTTTTCTCATTGTTATTAATATCATTAGTTGCTCTGTCATTGCGAATGATGATAGTATTTGTATTCACTGTCCTTGTTATTACTAATATTATTATCATAATTATTATCACTGTGCTCTTGTTGTTCTATATGGTCAAAAGAGAGCAGATCATTCTTTGCTTTATGAAGTCCTGTTCTATGGAAGTACAATTGGTATATTTTGTTTGTAAATATAGTTAACCTATTACTTTTTTACATACAGATTTCTTACTTTCAAGGGTATAATTTGGAAGAATGCAAGACTAGGATCCAGATGATAACCCAGATTTTGCTAGCTGTGTGACCTGGACCAAGATCCTTCACTTATCTTTAAAATAAGTGGTAGGGAAAATCCAGGGAAGCTTTTGCGTTGACTCCTCTGTCCTGCTCCGAAGGCAGCTGTTGCTGTTACTATTGAGGCTGGCTGCAGCTGCAGTGATCTTGTCATACTCTTACAGAGCATCAAGTTTCCACTGGCCAGAGTTAGAACGCAAGCTGTAACCTACCAGTCATCCTGGAATGACCTCTGATCCCTTCTGTTTCATTGCATTCTACAGATGAAGAACATAAAGA
The DNA here is from genome assembly GCF_009828535.3 of Hylobates moloch. Taxonomy (NCBI): domain Eukaryota; kingdom Metazoa; phylum Chordata; class Mammalia; order Primates; family Hylobatidae; genus Hylobates; species Hylobates moloch. Next base: position 137,396,249 of record NW_026652279.1, read on the forward strand.
CGTGTGTCCTTGTTCCCACTGTGCACACAGGCTTCTCCTCACAAGTTCTCATTGGATTCTCCTAAAATATATTATTTTAGCTCAGTCCTCATCCTAAGGCTGCCTGTATAGAAATTACTAGTCAGTGTGCTGCAAGACCAAAGGGAAATTTCATATGTATCTATCTCCACCTCTGGTATATTACTCACTAGAGGAAAACATAAAGTTTCTGTTCTTGTTTTTATAGACCCAGAGGCATATCAGCTCCCTCATGGACCATCGTGTGGTCAAGACAGTTCTCCTTATGGAAAAGCAATACTTAGGTTTCATCTTTCTCTACAAAGTCAGGAAAGATATTGGTTTAAAAAAAAAATCAAGCCTGTGCCATGTAGGTGAGAAGATGAGTGAGCTAATGCTTATGAAGTACTTTCCTTTGCTTTGGAAAAAAAAAAAAAAAAAAAAAGAACAACTCACCGAAACCCCTTCAATTGAGTAGACCTGTTCTGATCCACTCGTCAGAGTTCAATCCCAGTGTGGAGATTCTTGAAAGCTTATTAAACAACTCGCAATTTACCAGAGATTTGTCTCCATATTTGAAAATAGGGAATAGGGAGTTTTCTCTTAATTCTTATTTTTAGTTTAAAATGTGCATCCTTACAAGATTTCTTACTGTTTGGTGCAAATAACGAATGATAAGGGGAAATGGGAGGTATGGTATAGTCAGCCTGCAGGCCAGGAACACTAGCTGCCACCACCACCAACAAAACAATAAGCAAATATTTTACCTAACTTTCTTTCATGATAGAAGAACCGTTTACTTCATGAGTCCAGAAAAAAACAGCAAGGAAAGCTTCTCTTAAAGAAACTTTGGGTAGCTTTGTACAAATCACTTATTGAGTCATAAACTGTTTACTGAATTCAATGAATCCTCACTTTTCCCTCAAATTAAATTTAGTGGGCACATCTGTTACAAAAAGTATTGTGATTACGCCTGACTGCGGAAATTATTTACAGAAAGCTTTTCACATCTCCTGGAGAGGCTGCCTCACAGAGAAACTATGTGAATTAGTTACAGTTTATAGATGCTACAGGAGCACTAACTCATGAGTGTGATCATCATGGCTCTGGAGCTGGACGCTTGAAGCTCTGATGAGAAAAGTTCCCAAAGGGAGTTGTGGTCCCAGAGGAAATCCAATCTAAGATTGTCCTGTGCTACTTAATCCAGCTGTCAGATGTAACTTCCTGGGTCCTCCTCCTACCATATTACTCTTTCCAATGTAAATAATTACAAACACAATTACTGGACTGTCAAAAGGCATTGTGATATTTATATAGAAGGGTCAAAAATTCCTGGAGGAAAAACTATCATCACACACACACACACACAGCTCTATACCTTATAATGACATTTTGGTCAATGATAGACTGTATATCTGATGAAAGTCCCATAACATTGTAATGTAGCTGAAAAATTCCTTTTACCTAGTGAGGCCAAAGCCATTGTAATGTGATAGAGCAACATATTACTCACATGTTTGAGGTGATATCGGTATAAACAAACCTACTGCGCTGCCAGTCCAATAAAAGTATCGCACATACAATTATGTAGAATACATAATATCTGATAATGATAATAAACAGCTGTGTAACTGGTTAATGTAGTATATATATATATATAAAATATATATGTACATACAAGTTTTTATCATTTTTTATAGTGTACTCCTTCTACTTATAAAGAAAAAATTAACTAAGTTTACCCATCCAGTGGTTTGTAGAAAAAGGAGAAGGAACACAGGTGGATAACGAGCAATAAAGGGCAACATGCTTGCAAATAGAGAACAAAGGCCTCTGAATGCACAAGGAAGGATAGAGGCTGCTTTCGTTTGATAAAAAGAAAGAGGGAAGTTTAATAAAAGAGGTCATACTTGAGCTGGACCTTGGATAAAGAGTGGAATTTGATGGTGAAAATGCAATCAAGGTTCTTTTTGCAGTGAACAGCAAGGATAAAGGTATGGAGACAGAAAACCTCCTATACATTGCAAACCTGTTTGGGTGAAATATAAGAATATTGGGAAACAAGATAGAATCATCGTTTTTAAAACTACCGTCGTGTTTCCTTCCTATAAGATGGGGATAAAGATAATTGTGCCTATTTCATGAGGTTGTTATGAGGATCAAATGAGTTGATGCATGTAGATGATTTGATTTCAAACACATAGAAAGCACTCAACAAATGAAAAAGACATGAGGCTAGAAAGCCCTCCACTGCTACTGCATTGTTAATTTTTGTAAATCTTCCACAGAACTTGAAAGAAAGTACTTTCTCTGTTTATATGAAATTATAGTCAATTTACATCAATTAGATAACTGTTACTGTGTTATTTTGTTCAGCTCTGTGTTTACTTAGTTGATCAATTGTGGTCTAGAACAGGAGTTGGCAGACTACAAACAGTAGGTGAACACACCTGAAGCCTGTTTTGGTAAAGTTTTATTGGTATCCAGATATAAATGTTTGTTTATATAATATCTCTGATAGAGTTGCATGTCTGTGACAGAAACTGTATGGACATCAAAGTCTAAAACCTTCACTATCTGGCCTTTTATGGAAAAGTTTCCTGACCCCTGGTCTAGAGAGAAACAAAATTAAGTTTCTTGCTACTATTTATTTCAATCAATTTGTTTTTGTACTTACAGCAATTTTTAGTACTTGTATTTTGGTTCCATATTATCTCATGCTTAAAAATTCATTGTGGCGTTCACTTTTCATCATTTTTAAATGACTGACAGTATTTATCCAAGTTATTTATATTTTGCAATAATATTTAACCTTGCCTGATACCTGTATTGTCAACTGTTGACTTCTTTGTTTGCATCTCTCAAGATATATCTTCACTTGTACTTTTAGAGCCAACTTGTTATGATTGCATGTTTTTCTATATACTTTTTTAAATTTAAAGTGATATAAGGTGAATTTATATCCCACTCACCTATAAATACTCTTCTTAATCTTAAGCCCTTCATTTTATCTTTTTCTTTGTAACTATCTTTTCCTCTGTAAGATGTGTGTGCATGTGTGTCTGTGTGTGACAGAGACACAGAGAATGCTAGGCTATAGCTACAGACTGCAGAAACCACTCTAGATAGTTCAAATAGAAGGGGATTTACTACCAGCTAGTTCAATGGTTTGTGAAATCGTTGGTAGGGTTGGAAGAGCAGGCTTTGGGCAGAGTTCTTTGCTCCTAGGATTGCACTCAGCCATGATTGTGATTGAGAAACCTGTGATGATTTCTGCAGAGAAATACTGACACATAAAGATGTGACCACGGCACTCACTTCGTCACAGTCTGGAAAATTGCCATTCCCATCGTGGCCAGTGGTTTTTCCTGGGCCACATTACTTCCACTGTGATCTCCATCTGAAAATGAATGCTTCGTACTCCACCTCCTTCTTACTCACTTCCACATTTCTCAGTGACTGCATATGTTTAGTAGATCCTAAAACACACCTGAAACCCTCGTACATGGAAGTCTGGGAAATGAAGATTTTAGCTGTTTTTTTCTCTGCAATCTAGGGAGGCATTTAAAAATAAATAAACGTTGAGCAAATCAATCCACCATATCCATCATCTTGTGTTCTTCCCTATTTTAAATAACATGCATGGCTTTGAATAATTATCTCATTTTAAATAGTACACATAAATATCTATTTCTTGACTTATTGGAATCTATTATCCCTCAAGTATGAAATATAAAGTATCTAACTCACTCTATTTTCTCCAAAATAGAAAAAAATGAGGCAATGAGCTCACTTCCATTTTCCTGTTTCCCCCATTTTTCTCATAATTTATATTAATCACATTACTATTTTTGAATGATCAAGGTTTATGGCACTTAAATTCTATCCTATAACTGTAATTCACCCGGTGATTGGTGTGAGTCATACACTTTTACAGATTTAATTATACTGACTGACAGTCTTTCCATACTATGGCTTTTCCACCCCTGACTTTAATTGCAGATATCCATGTTTGGCTGTATTTAATTAACAAATATGCCTACCTTGTGGCATATTTGTAAAAATGTAAAATAATGTATTAAATGTCTCATGTATGATAGGTTCTCAATAAAAGTCCATTTTATATGGCCTTACTCTTACTAATAAAGAAAAATAAAATGACAAAATTGAGAATGTAAATAAGATAAAGATAGAATAGTATTCATAGCACATGGTAAATAATGAATAGATTTTGTACTTAATTTTCTTTGAGCATCAATAATGTTAGATTTGAGGAGGAGACAGAGCAAGATGGTAGAATAGAAGGCTGCACTCATCATTCCCTCTTGCAAGGGCAGCAATTTAACACCTACATACAAAAAGCACCTTCCTAAGACCTTAAAATAAGGTAAGCACTCACAGTATCTGGTTTTAACTTCATATCACTGAAAGAGACACTGAAGAGGTAGAAAAAACAGTCTCGAATCACTGATGCCATCCCTCCCCCACCTATAGCAGCAGTGGCATGGTGCAAAGTATTTCTGTGGTCTCGGAGAGGGAGACTGCAGCAAATGGGAGGCATTGAACTCAGTGCTGTTCTGTTATAACAGGAAGGAAAGCCAGAACAAACTTAGCTGATGCCCACCCATGAAGGGAGCATTTAAACCAGCCCTAGCCAGAGTGGAATCACCAATCACAGAGGTGGGAGCTTGACTTCCCACAAACCACACCACCACGGGCTAAGGTGCTCTGGGGCTGTAAATAAACTTGAAAGGCAGAGTAGGCCACAAGGACTGCAACTTTTAGGAGAGTCCTAGTGCTGAACTGGGCACAGAGACAGTAGACAGGGGTTGGGGGGAGGGCATGCTGAGACACCAGCCAGGACAGCCAAAGGAGTGCTGCCATCGCCACTCCCGTAACGGCAGGATGGACAGCTCACAGCTGTAAAAGAGATGCCCCTTCTTTCTGCTTGAGGATAGAAGAGGGAAGAGTGGGGAGAACATTTGTCTTAAACATGTATAGTAGCTCAGCCACATCAGGATAGGACACTGGTCAGTATTAGGAGGCCCCCTTTCCAGCCCTAACTCTTGTATGACATTACTAGACACATCCCCCTGGCCAGAAGGGAAGCTACTGCCTTGAAGGGAAGGACCCAGTCCTGGCAGCATTCATCACCTGGTAACTGAAGGGCCCTTAGACCCTGAATAACCAGCAGCGATACCCAGTTACTATGTCGAAGGCCTTGGGTGAGACCTGATATTTACTGGCTTCAGAGAGGGCTCAGCAATTCCCACTGGGGTGGCTGCAGGAAGAGACTCCTGCTTGAGAAAAACAGAGGGAAGAGTTAAAGAGACTTTGTCTTGCCCCTTAGGTACCAACTCAGCCACAGGGAGTAAAATACCAAGCAAGCTCTTTGGGTCCCAAATTCTAGGACTTGGCCCTTGGATGGCATTTCTGGACCTGCTCTGGGCAGAGGGCAGCCCTGAAGGGTGGGTTCCAGGCCAAGCAGCATTCACCACAAGCTGACGAAACAACCCTCATGCTTTAAGGGAAAATTGGCAGTAGTCTGGCAGTACCCTCCATGGGCCTGTGGTGGTGATGGCCACAAGGTGAGGCTCCCCTGCCTTTGGAAAGAGGAGGGAAGAGAGGGAAGGACTGTGTCTTCTGGTTTGAGCACCAGCTCAGCCACAGTACAATAGCATACAAGGTATACTTCTAAGGTTTCTGACTCTAGTCTCTGGCTCCTAGACAGCAGCCCTGGACCTGCCCAGGGCCTGGGGAACTTGCCACTCTGAAGGAAAGAATATAGGCCTGGCTGGCTTTGCCACCTAGTGAGTATAGAGCCCCAGGGCCTTAAGTGAAAATAGGTAATGGCCAGGGAGTGGTTACAGTAGGCCTTGAACAAGATCCAGGGCTTTGCTTACTTCAGGTCTGACCCAGCACAGACATAGAAGTGGTGACCACAGGAGTGCTTGTGTCACTTAAGTCTCAGCTTCTGATGGCTCAGGACAGAGACCCCATTTGTTTTGGACAAAGTAAGGAAAGAGAACAAGGGTCTCTGCCTGGTAATCCAGTGAGAAGAGAAAGAGATAGGGGTGGAAGGTTTATTAAAAGGGATAATAACAGAACTTCCCAAATCTGCAGGAAGATATCAATATCCAAGTACAAGAAGGTTATAGAATACCAAGCAGATTTAACCCAAAGAAGACTACCTTAAGGCATTTAATAATCAAACTCCAAAGGTCAGGGATAAAGAAACAATTCTAAAAGCAGCAAGAGAAAAGAAACAAAAAACATGCAGTGGAGCTTCAGTGCATCTGGCAGCAGACTTCTCAGTGGAAACCTTACTGGCCAGGACAGAGTGGCATGATTTATCAAAAGTGCTGAAGGAAAAAAAACAAAAACAAAACAAAAAACCATTTACCCTAGAATAGTATACCTGGCCAAAATATCCCTCAAACATGAAGGAAAAATAAAGACTTTCCCAGACAAACAAAAGCTGAGGGATTTCATCAACAAACACCAGACCTGATCTACAAGGAATGCTAAAGGGAGTACTTCAATCAGAAAGAAAAGGATGTTTATGAGCAATAAGTAATCGCCTGCAGCTGCAGAATAAGCCTGCACTCACTGATAATAGTAAGTATCCAGAAAAAGAGAATATTATAACACTGTAAGGGTAGTGTGTAAACTACTCTTATTCCAAGAAGAAAGACTAAACAATGAACCAATAAAAAATATTACAATAAATTTTTGAGATACAGACAGCACAATACAACATAAATAGAAACAACAAAATGTTTAAAAGCCAGGTGAGGAAGTTAAGGCTTAGAGTTTTTGTTTTCTTTTTGCTTGTTTGTTTATACAGTGTTAAGTTGTTAGCAGCTTAAAATAATGGTATTTGCAAGCCTCATGGTAACCTCAAACCAAAACACATGTAACAGCTACATTAAAAATAAAAAGTGAGAAACATTCACATCACCAGACAAAATCACCTTCACTAAAAGGAAGACAGCAAGGAAAGAAAGAAGGAAGAGAAGACCATAAAACAACCAGAAAACAAAGAACAAAATGGCAGGAGTAACTTTACTTACTAACAACAACAATGAATGTAAATAGGCTAACCTCTCCAATCAAAAGCCACAGAATGGCTGAATGGATTAAAAAACAAGACCCAGTGATCTGTTGTGTTCAAGAAACACACTTTACCTATAAAGACACACATAGACTGAATATAAAAGTATGGAAAAAGATATTCCATGCCAATGGAATACCAAAAAAAAAGAGCCAGAGTAGCTATGCTTATATCAGACAAAATACATTTCAAGACAAAACCATAAGAAGAGACAAAGGTCACTACATAATGATAAAAGGGTCAATTCAGTGAGATAATATAAGAATTTTAAATATATATTCACCCAACACTGGGGCACCCAGATATACATAAAGCAAATATTATTAGAGCTAAAGAGAGAGGTCCCAATAAAATAACTGGAGACTTCAACACCCCACGTTTAGCATTGAACAGATCATCTAGACAGAAAATCAAGAAGGAAACATTGGACTTTATCTGCACTATAGACCAAATGGAAATAATAGCTACTTACAGAACATTCCATCCAGTGGCTACAGAATGCACTTTCTTTACTGCAGCACTTGGATCATTCTCAAGAACAGACCATATGCTAGGTCACAAAATAAGTCTTCAGACATTCCAAAAAATTGAGATAATATCTTCAGTGGAATAAAACTAGAGAGCAATAACAAGGAATTTTGGAAACTATACAAATACATGGGAATTAAACAATATGCTTCTGAATAACCAGTGTGTCAATGAAGAAATTAAGAAGGAAACTGAAACATTTCTTGAAACCAACGATAACGGAAACATAGCATACCAAAACCTAAGGGATACAGCAAAACCAGTACTAAGAGGCAATTTTATAACTATGAAAACTTACATCAAAAAAGAAGAAGAACTTCAAATAAATAATCCTACAATGTATTTTAAAGAACTAGAAAAGCAAGAGCAACCCAAACAAAAAATTAGAAGAAAAGAAATAATCAAGGTCATAGCAGAAATAAATAAATTTGAAATGAAAAAGAAAAAAGCCAAAAGATCAATAAAAATGTCTCTTCTTGGCCAGGCATGGGGGCTCACACCTGTAATCCCAGCACTTTGGGAGGCTGAGGTGGGCAGATCACGAGGTCAGGAGACTGAGACCATTCTGGCTAACATGGTGAAACCCCATCTCTATTAAAAATACGAAAATTAGCCAGGTGTGGTGGCGTGCACCTGTAATCCCAGCAGCTACTCTGGAGGCTGAGGCAGGAGAGTCACTTGAACCCAGGAGGTGGAGGTTGCAGTGAGCTGAGATCGTGCCACTGTACTCCAAACTGGCAACAGAGCGAGATTCTGTCTCCAAAAAAAAAAAAGTCTCTTCTTGTCTTTTGCCCACTTTTTAATGGGGTTGCTTGGTTTATTTTCATGTGAATTTGTTTAAGGTCCTTATAGATGCTGGACATTAGACTTGTGTCAGATGCATAGTTTGCAAAATTTTTCCCCCATTCTTTAGGTTGTCTATCAATAGTTTATTTTGCTGTGCAGAAGCTCTTTAGTTAAATTAGATCCCATTTGTCAATTTTTGCTTTTGTTGTAATTGCTTTTGTTATATTTGTCATAAAATCTTTGCCAGGTCCTATGTCTAGAATGGTATTGCCTAGATTGTCTTCTAGGGTTTTTTTTTAGTTTAGGGTTGTACATTTAAGTCTTTAATCTATCTTGAGTTAATTTTTGTATATGGAGTAAGGAAAGGGTTCAGTTGCAGTCTTCTGCATATGGCTAGCCAGTTATCCCAGCACCATATATTGAATAGGAATTATTTTCCCCATTGCTTGTTTTTGTCAGCTTTGTTGAAGATCAGATAGTTGTAGGTGTGTGGCCTTATTTCTGGGCTCTTAATTCTGTTCCACTGGTCTATGTGTCTGGTTTTGTATCGGTACCATGCTGTTTTGGTTACTGTAGACTTGTAGTACGGTTTGAAGTCTGATAAAGTGATGCCTCCAACTTTGTTCTTTTTGTTTGGGATTTCCTTGGCTAGTAGAGCTCTTTTTTTGGTTCTGTATGAGTTTTAAAATAGTTTTTTTCTACTTCTGTGAAGAATGTCATTGGTAGTTTGATAGGGATAGAATTGAATCTACAAATTGCTTTGGGCAATATGGCCATTTTAACAATGTTGATTCTTCCTACGCCTGAGTATGGAATGTTTTTTCATTTGTTTGTGTCCTCTCTGATTTTTGTATTTCTCATGGTAGAGATCTTTCACCTCCCTGGTTAGCTGTATTCCTAGGTATTTTATTCTTTTTGTGGCAGTTGTGAACGGGATTGCATTCCTGATTTGACTCTTGCCTTGACTGTTGTTGGTGTATAGAAATGCTAGCGATTTTTGTACATTTATTTTGTATCCTGAAACTTTGCTGAAGTTGTTTATCAGCTTAAGGAGCTCTGGGGCTGAGACTATGTAGTTTTTTAGATATAGAATCATGCCATCTGCAAACAGGAATAGTTTAACTCCCCCTCTTCCTATGTGGATGCCTTTTATTTCTTTCTCTTGCTTGATTGCTCTGGCTAGGACTTCCAATACTATGCTGAATTGGCATGGTGAGAGAGGGCATCCTTGTCTTGTGCCAGTTTTCAAGGGGAATGCTTTCAACCTTTGCCCTTTCAGTATGATGTTGGCTATGGGTTTCTCATAGATGGCTCTTATTATGTTAAGATATGCATGCAGCCAACAAACATATGAAAAAAAAAATTTCCACTGATGCTGAAAATCTCTTAACAAAATCCAATATTCCTTTATATAAAAACTCTCAAAAAAACTATATAGAAGGAACATACCTCAACATAATTAAAGCCATATATGAAAGACTCACAGCTAGTATTAGACTTAATGGGAGAAAACTGAAAGCCTTTCCTTTAAGATCTGGAACATGACAAGGATGGCCACTTTCACCACTGTTATTCAACATAGGACTTGTGGTTCTACCTAGATCAATTAGACAAGAGAAAGAAATAAAGGGCATCCATGCTGGAAAGGGAGCAGTCAAATTATTCTTGTTTGCAGATGGTTTAATCTTATATTTAGAAAAACATAAAGACTCCACCAAAAAAAATCTATTAGAACTGATAAACAAATACAGTAAAGTTGAAGAATGTAAAATCAACATACAAAAATTAGTAGCATTTTTATATGCCAACAGTAAAGTCTAAAACAGAAATTAAAAGATAATTCCATTTACAATTAAAGTTAAATACTGAGGAATTAACCAAGGAACTGAAATATCTCTATAATAAAAACTATAAAACGTTGATGAAAGAAGTTGAACAGGACACCAAAAAAATGGAAAGATATTTCATGTTCATCAATTGGATGAATCAATATTGTTAAAATGTCTATACTACCCAAAGTAATCTACAGATTCAATGGACTCCTTATCAAAATACCAATGACATTTTTCACAGAAATAGAAAAAAATCCTAAAATTTATATGGAACCACAAAAGACCCAAAATAGCTTAATATCTATCCTAAGCCAAAAGGAAAAAATTGGTGGGATCACATTACCTGACTTCAGATTATATACTACAGAGCTCTAGTAGCCAAAACGGCATCATACTGGCATAAAAACAGACACACAGACCAATGGAACGGAACTGAGAACCCAGAAAGGAATCCACACACCTACACATCTTTGTGAACTCATTTTCAACAAAGATGCCAAGAACATACACTGGGGAAAAAAAAACAGTCTCAATAAATGGTGCTTGGAAAACTGGATATTCACATGCAGAAAAATGAAACTAGACCCCTATATGTTCCCATAAGCAAAAATCAAATCAAAATGTATTAAAGACTTAAATCTAAGACCTCACAATATGAAACTACTACAAGAAAACTTTGGGGAAAGTCTTCAGGACATTGCTCTGGGCAAAAATTTCTTGAGTAATACCCCATGAGCATGAGCCACCAAAACAAAAATGGACAAATGGTGTCACATGAAGTTAAAAAGCTTTGCACAGCAAAGGAAATAAAGTGAAGAGACAACCTATAGAATGGGAGAAAATACTTGTAAACTACTTGTCTGACAAAGGATTAATAACCAGAATATATGAGAAGCTCAAATAACTCTATAGGAAAAAAATCTAATAATCTGATTTTCAAAATGGGCAAAATATTTGAATAGACATTTCTCAAAAGAAGGCATAAAAATGGCAAACAGGCATATGAAAAGATGCTCAACATTATTGATCACTGGAGAAATGCAAATCAAAACTGCAATAAGATACCATCTGACCCCAGGTATAATGACTTATATCCAAAAGAAAGGTGGGAATAAATGCTGGCAAGGATGTGGAGAAAAAGGAACCCCCATCCACTGTTGATGGGAATGTAAATTAGTATAACCACTTTGGAGAACAGTTTTGAGGTTTCTCAAAAACTAAAAACTGAGCTACCATATGATCTAGCAATCCCACTGCTGGTTGTATACCCAAAACAAAGGAACTCAGTATATCGAAGAGAGTGATCTGCACTCCCATGTTTTTTGCAGCACTGTTCACAATAGCCAAGATTTGGAAGCAACCTATTTGTCCATCAACAGATGAGTGGATGAAGAAAGTGTGGTACATATATACCATGCAGTATGCTTCAGCCAGAAAAAATAATGAGATCCTGTCACTTGCAACAATATGGATGGAACTAAAGAGATCATTATGTTAAGTGAAATAAGCCAGGCACAGAATGACAAACGTTGCATGTTCTCACTTATTTGTGGGATCTAAAAATCAAAACAATTAAATTCATGGAGATAGTAGAATCATGGTTACCAGAGGATGGGAAGGGTAGTGTGTCTGGAGTTGGGGGGGCTTAGGGCAAGTTGGGGATTGTTAATAAGTACAAAAAGTAGAAAGAATGAATAAGACCTAGTATTTGATGGCACAACAAAGAGACTATAGTCAATAACAACTTAATTGTACATTTTAAAGTAACTGAAAGAGTATAACTGGATTGGTTGTTACACAAAGGATGAGTGCTTGAGGGAATGGATATCCTATTTCCAATGATGTGGTTATTACACATTGCCTGTCTGTGTCAAATCATCTCATATATGCAACAAATATATACACCTACTATGTACCCACAAAACTAAAAAAGAAAAGAGAATTTACAAACAATAAATAATGTTAGATTTGAGTATTTTCTATGATACTAAACTACATTATGATATTAAACCAGGTAAGATGTCTCAGGTTGTTTCCTGGCAAAAGTTATCTAGGTTAAGGAGCCTCAGTTCAGCCATCTATAAATTGAAACAGCAGTGCTCAAAAGCCCTTCAGCTTCCTACAATCCTGTATTGCATTTTCATGACTCTTGTTGGGTTACCTGTAACTATTTTTAGGATCTAAGTTTGCCTTCTTCCAGGTGCTCTGAGTGTTCTTTGACATATTTTCTGTGCTGTCAGTTGATGTGTGTGACAGGGAATGCCAACTAATTCTAATATTAATCTAAAAAGGCTATTATTCAAAATAAATTTGTGACATGTTTATCAAAATCAAGGAGCAGTGATCCTTGTTTGTCTACAGCATAGGTGGGGCATGTCATTGCAGGTCTTTTGCAATATGTAAAATAAAAAGCTGACGTTATTTGTGTTCAAGTCCAAAGTAGCATTTTGGGAAACTCTGGAACTATTTTAGATATTTATTTTTTAAAAAAACAATCAAATTTCATTGGACCTTGTGTGTGTGTGTGTGTGTGTATAACTATTTGAGTACACTTTTTTCTTATGGCTTCCAACAGCCTGAAAGGCTCATAAAAATGAGGAAGATTATAGAAATGAAAAATAAGAAATGAAGAAAAACCTCATGCATGACTATGGGTTATTTTATAATAATTGGTCAGTGATTGGAAGCTTCTGAAACCATGGTCTGGAACATTAAACTGCAATCTCGTAACTCAATATCATAGTATCAATTTTCTGAAATTTGACCCAAGAAAATTTAGAACACTTATGAAATAACATGGCAATGATTTCCCAAAACACTCATATCACTGAAATTGGAGATAATATGGGAACATACTAGTGAAATCAAAACACTAAGATTTTGTGGGAAGATATTTTTGAGTCTGCAATGTGAAATTGAGAATTGATTAAGAGGTGACTTTGTGGTGGCCAATTAGGAAAAAGTTAATTGTGTCTACATATTTCACTAAGTCTAGTGTCTGGAATTTGTGTTAGTTAAGTAATTATAAATAAAAACTAGCTGCCACTCAGGCAGTTCTGACTTTGGAATTGCATAAAAGACAGTGCTACAGGAATCCATTTACAAAATTTAAAAAGGAATCCCATAATTCTTGCAGAATAGTGGGTTTCGTGAATTGTTTTAGCGCAAAGACACCACCATGCACGATCATAGCAACCTGCTCAGAAAAGTCTTGTTCCTGGGAAACAGTTGAAACTTAAAGATGTTTGGATTCTTTTTTATTGTTTAAACATCTGTAGCATCAGTATGATATTGAACTTAAAAGGAAAACAATTATTTGCATGTATGTTAGTACTGTGCAAGCTCTTCCACATATCAACTACATGAGTTTGGGAAAATCATTTCGTTTCCCTAAGCTATTTACCAACATTATTTTGAGGTTTATAGAAGAAAATTCATAGGATACAGTAAAACTCTACATATGTAACATTATTGCATTGCATTTTAAAAACAGGGATCTAGAACTAGAAATACCATTTGACCCAGCCATCCCATTACTGGGTATATACCTAAAGGATTATAAATCATGCTGCTATAAAGACACATGCACACGTATGTTTACTGCGGCACTATTCACAATAGCAAAGACTTGGAACCAACCCAAATGCCCAACAATGATAGACTGGATTAAGAAAATGTGACACCATGGAATACTATGCAGCCATAAAAAAGGATGAGTTCATGCCCTTTGTAGGGACATGGATGAAGCTGGAAACCACCATTATGAGCAAACTATCACATGGACAAAAAACCAAACACCACATGTTCTCACTCATAGGTGGGAATTGAACAATGAGAACTCACGGACACAGGAAGGGGAACATCACACACTGGGGACTGTTGTGGGGTGCGGGGAGGGATAGCATTAGGAGATATACCTAGTGTAAATGACGAGTTAATGGGTGCAGCACACCAACATGGCACATGTATACATATGTAACAAACCTGCACGTTGTGCGCATGTACCCTAAAACTTAAAGTATAATAAAATAAATAAAAAGAATTATTTAAGCACATATCCTCTAGTTAGACAAAGTAAAAATTTTTAAAGCAACATTTAAATCCAATGCAATGTCTTAAAATATAAGCACTACCAATTCTTATCACTGTTTTCCTAAATGTAGTTAACTTTTAATTATTAGCAGTGGATTGCCCACATAGCAATTTATCCACAGTAAAGTTTCATACCTTCAACAGAAGCACTGTGCTAGGATATACTTTGATTACTTTATCAGTGTGATTTTAATTAAAATGCAGTGTTTAATGCTAGAGGGAAAATTGTTTGGGTTTTCTCTTTATACTCCACTAAACTCAGAAAAAGATATTGAAGACACATTTCACTTTTTAATCCCTATCTAAACATCCTAAAAATTATGAGAAAAAATGCAGCATCACAAGGAAAATTGTTTAATAATATTATCTTGAATATTCACTGTTTGCAAATTTCAACAATTTAAGAAAAATGCTAACTTTATACAACCATATAATTTCTGGGATTTGTTTCAGCATAACTCAGTGGAGGATGGGAAGGTTACATATGTGTGCATATACATGAAAAAACATTTTCAAGGCATTGTTGACTGTGGAAATGAAGAGGTTCATTTTACTATTCTCTCTACTTTAAAATTTTTATGCTGAAATTTTAACAATAATATGCATAAAATGAGAAAAAAAATTAGGTGATTTGATGGCTTGTAAATCCAATGGAAGAAAAGAAATCCTAAGAGTTAATATGAAATACATTTCATCCAAGTATGTTTCAACAGCATTTCCTTTAGGAAAGTTTCAAAACATTATGAAAACTGAGAATTCATTCAGATTGTAGCATGGCCATGTTATGATCCTCTGATGCTTAATATTGTCAACTTGATTGGATTGAAGGATGCAAAATATTGTTCCTGGGTGTGTCTGGGGGGAGTTTGCCAAAGTAGATTAACATTTGAGTCAGTGGACTGGGAAAGGCAGACCCACCCTCAATCTGAGTGGGCACAATTTAATCAGATGCCAGCTCGACCAGATTAAAAGCAGGCAGAAGAGCGTGGAAAGACTAGACTGGTTTAACCTTCTGGTTTCTATCTTTCTTCCATGCTGGATGCTTCCTGCCCTTGAACATTGGACTCCAAGTTCTTCAGCTTTGGGACTCAGACTGGCTTCCTTGCTCTTCAGCTTACAGATGCCCTATCATGGGACCTCACCTTGTGATCCCTGTGAGTCAATACTCCTTAATAAACTTCCCTTTATATCTATATCTGTTCTATTCTGTCCCTCCAGAGAACCCTGACTATGGCAGATGCCAACTAAATAGCTTCTCTCTATTATGGGAAATACTAACAGTTTGTATTTCATATGAAGTTCTCTGTCATTATACAATTATTTTATGTCATCCAGACACTAAAGTTATAAACACAGATTATCACATGTGAAAATAAAATTGTATAGATTATTTAGAGGTTCCTAAACATTTCATGATTTGAAAACTATGCATAAATGTATTTATACTTCCACCAAACGTTTACAAAATTCATGTATTTGGTAATGTGAAGAAACAAATATAAAATATTTCTAGTTTAAATGACTTATACTGATTATTACATCTGCAAAAACAAGTGAAGAATTGACAAACATAATTTGAGAAACTGGGCTTTTCGTATAAATTACCTAGATGGGATCTTTCTGCTGACAATTCTCTGGATAAAACCAATTCTCCACTTTTTAAAAAACCTTTGTAAACAGTCTTCCTTAATTTTGTAAGATAAAGTGAGCCCCATCTAGCACTAAGATCAGCTTAAAACAAGCACTGATTTCAAGTGAAAGTGTGGAACAATTTGGGAACATTTATTTTGCTGCCTTACATATGTACAGACTGATTACATAATGACAAAGAAGTCAGGCTGCTTAATTCGACGCAAGAGTACTCACTGGGGCAAAACCTGGAGTCTGTTCCTGTCTATGATACAGGTTTATATTTAGTACAATGTTCACAGATCTTCCTGAAGTGAATCCCTCGTGATTGTTTTACATGCCTCATTAGTTCTAAAACTTGTCCTACACATTAGTATTATCTAGACAAAATATACATACAATACCTTTGCTGACCACCAAAATCCAGAACACAGAAAACTAAAGGAATATTATGATCTGGCTCTGCTTCAGTATCTGACATCATTCCTTTCTATTTTCAAACAAAACGTTTCTCCCACCTTAGGGTTTTAGCATTTGCAATTCTCTATCACACGTCTGCTTCTTAATCATCACGTTTCAGCTCTATACTATCCTCCTCTATAAGAGGTATTTTTGGACCATTCAATGTAAAACAGAGTCATCCAGTCCTTATCCAATCAATAATCAATTCATTCCCCTGTGATTTCCTCATTGATTTTTTTCCTAGTTAAAATTGTCTTGTTTAATTATTTTTATGTTTATTGCCTGTCTCTCTTCACTGGGATGTAAAATATAAGACATCTCCATGAGCACACAGAACTACTTCTTCTTCTTCTTCCCCTTCCCCTTCTTTTTCTTCTTTTTCCTCTTCCTCCTCTTCCTCTTTACTTCTCCTTTTTTTTTTTTTTTTTTTTTTTTTTCCAGAAAGAGTCTCTTTCCCTGTTGACTAGGCTGAAGTGCAATGGCATAATCATAGCTCATTGCAACCTCGAACTCCTGGACTCAAGCAATTCTCCCTCAGCTTCCTGAGTAGCTGGGATTATAGGAATGAGCACCTGTTTTTTTATTTATTTGTTTGTTTTCACCACAGTGTTTAAAATACTGCCTGACACATTACTAATGCTCAGAAAGATATTTTTGAATGAACAAATGACAAATGAAAATTAATGAATGAATAAAGTTTATGTAGGGCTTGTTTTCTGAATCATAGTTAAATATAAACAAAGATTTACTCATCAATAAAAATTATGACACTTTCATTAGAACAAGTTACTAAACAAGTCTCTAGATTAAATCAATTAACGAAACAAGGGCAAAGTTGTGTCATTTATCACATACAGTTGAACTATTTACTATTATATAACAGCAAAAGCTCAAGTACTTTATAATACACATTGTACTTTAAATTATATTTGGCAGATTTAGAATCCAAATTATTGAACATATATTCTTTATTTGCTTAAGAGATCAGCCTAACAGGGTGCAATGTGAAGGGACAGCTGGAATTAAAACCTATCAGAGTAAATACATAAAGGTAGCATTTTTAAACTTAAAATAGATTATATTTGAAGAATGAGGAAAAGATGACCCCATGACTCAAATTTAGTAGACTTTTAAAAGGTGAGATTGCCCTTGACGCTGCAGAAGGTTAAACACTGCTAGAGAAAACTGTAGGCTAAACTGATGAGATCTGCTCTAACTTATGTTATCTTATGTGAACTAGCTCTAAGGTATTTTGTTCTTTCTTTTCAGAGACTCTGCTGAACTTCAGGACCTCCAAGCACTGGTGATCTGTGACCTGAAGTTCCACACAAGTGCATCTCTATTGAACTTCAGGATCTCCAAGCACTGGTGATCTGTGACCTGAAGTTCCACACAAGTGCATCTCTATTAACCATGCTGACCAGTTATTTCTCATCCTCCGTGTTGCTCTTCCAGATTTTTGGCTCAACAAAAATACCCTCCTAGTTTCATGGTTCCATCCATATGCTTTTTCTGACAGTTTTACTTACTTCTTTTAGGAATGCTGCACTTGTCTTGTCCATTACCCCTTCTTCAAGTGTTTATATATATCTCAACCAACTCTTTCACAACATTTGTTGATGTGGCCACCTGAAAAAAAACAAAACTCTCCACGTAGTGGAAAGTTTACTAAATCTGGGAGCAGTTCACCCCATTGCTTAACTCTGAATTCTAATATAAAATTCTTCATATTAGGCAAAACTCTTTATACTTATAGTTTTTCTAAATTGATTCTGGTTTTCTTTTTGAAGGCTCTTCCATGTAAGATGCCTTTGAATATTTTTAGATATTTATTATGCCCTTTCAAGTCTTCTCTTCTTCATTAAAGATAAACATCCTTAGTTCAAAGTAGTTTGATGCTGGCCCACCCAGCTGGCCTCCACCTCCTTCAATAGCACCATCAAAACGACTCCGTCTATAGCATTTCCAATCAAGAGTTCTGGCCTCTATTGAAATACTGATTTGCTGGCCTGTTCATCCAGAGTCTAACTCCCTGAATAGCAAATAGGCTGGACAGGCTAGTTCCTAAGCCCAGAGAATCCTACTCCTGACATCAGGGACCTGCATTTATCTATGATAAACCCACCATGCATCCCCGTTCCTGTGAAAACTATATACCTTTCCCCATGTTATCCTAATTGCACTGCGCGATGCTGGCATCTGCTGATCCAACTGCCCACCATCTCCCTTTCAAAATTGCAGAATTCCTCTGGAACTCTATTTCATATTAAATATAACCCCACAGATACTCAAACTTTTTAGTAAACATTCCATGCACTTTATTTCATTAGCTAAAATCTGCTTCCTTTACAGTTTATACCTCCCTAAAAGCTGACATGATTCCGTCATGTATTGTCCAAACTGGGATATTTTTGAGAGTAAATAGATAAAACCATTAGTAATTACAATATGAGATTAGGGGTAAAGTGGAACTGGGACTGCCCTGAACAAACCAGGATGTATGTCCATAATAGTTTCCTGGGGCTGCCATAAGAAATGACCACAGATGAGTGGTTCAAGACAACAGAAATGTATTCACATATAGTTAAGGAAACTAGAAGTCTGCAGTCAAGATGTCAGCAGCTTTCCTTCCTTTCAGAGGCTCTGAGGGAGAAGCCATCTCATGTTTCTCTCCTAGCTTCTTGTGGTTGCCAACAATTCCTTGCTGTTCCTTGACTTTTAGATACATCACTCCGATCTCTGCCCATATTGTCACACTGCCTACTTAACTGTGTCACTCTCTTCTCCTACTCTGTCTCTTGTTAGGACTTACACTAAATGTCAGAGTCATTTTAATCCCATACGATCTTACCTTGATCTTTAATTACATCTGCCAAGAGCCTTAGTTCAAATGAGGTTACACTGTGAAGTTCAGGTCGGCATGGATTTTTGAGGGACATGGCTTAACACACTACAATGGTCAAACTACCTATGGGATGATGGTTCTTCTCCCACAGTCCATAGCTTTTGGAGTTGTGAGGTGCAGTTAACACATTCTCTCCCCCATGCCATTTCTACATTATTCCTTCATCTTGTATTAAAATATCCCTCTTGATACTCATGTCAGTTGGTTAAATCATATTCTTTTTTTTTGTTTCAATCTCAGTCAAGTCACTTCTTTTATCAAAACCTATTTAAGTTCAACATTCACATGAATAAAGCCTAATATCCCCAAAAAGTCATTCATTTGATAGTCTCTGTTCCATCGACCTTTACCCCAACTCTGTTTCAGGTTTCTATTCTGTGACTCATATTATAGATTGTAAATTATAAAAATATCCATTTCAAAAATGGTTAAATGTCAGACATTTCATACAGTTTAACAAAATAGAATTTGTTCTCAATTCTCTGCCTGATATGGCTTGGATCTGCATCCCCACCCAAATCTCATGTCAAATTGTAATCCCCAGTGTTGCAGGTGGGGCCTGATGGGAGGTGATTGGATCATGGGGGCAGTTTCTCATTAATGGTTTAGCACCATGGTACTGTCCTCACAATAGTGAGTTCTCACATGATCTGGTCATTTAAAAGTATGTAGCAACTCCCTCCTCTATGTCTTGCTCCCACTGCCACCATGTGAGAGGTCTCTCTCCTGCTTTGCCTTCCACCATAATTGGAAGCTTCCTGAGGCCTGTCCAAAAGTAGAAGCCACTGTGCTTCCCATACAGCCTGCAGAACCATTAGCCAATTAAACCTCTTTTCTTTCTAAATTACCCAGTTATAGGTATTTCTTTATATCAGTGCAAGAAAGGAGTAATAACAAAGGACTAATAACTTTACAGCAGTGCAAGAAGGACTGATAACACTGCCTCATTGTCCTTCTGTCATACTTTCCCCAAAACATCTCAATCCTGTGTCAAACTAATTGTCCCTTTTCTCTTGTCTCACACATGGTGTCTGTGGAAAATCCTACACTAAAGCAGATTGTTGCTACTTCATTTTGGTTTCCATAAATTATTGTGTTAGTGTTGCCTAGAGCTCTTCTTAGTCATCACTTGACTGGTTCTTCACAGCGACTATTTCAAACCTTCTCCATTCTGTTCCAAGTTCCTACTTCCCACATCATCCTTCACAGTCATCATGCTACCTGTCCTCCTACTTTATAAAGGAAAACAAAGCCAACAGATGGAAAATTTCTTCATTTTCTGATGTTCTATTTTAACATTTTGCTGCATTTATATCTTATCATTTCCATCCTACCACAATGGTATAAAATATCCCCACTTTTTATTTTAGAATAGTTTCTCTGCTTGAATTTTGCATACCATCCCTTTATCTTCAAGGATGTTCCTCCACTGATGATGATTTCCTGTGTACCACTCTCTTGTAGCTCCTACTTCAAGAAGCACTCCTATCAAATATTGAAAAAGCACTTACTATATTTTAGGTAACATGCAAAACACTGTGAAATTAATAATGAACAAGATATTCACTGCCCCTGCCTTCATAAAACTTATAATCTGTTTAACAAGAGACTAATTCAACAGACTACATTTTGTTTTCTTTCTTTTTCTTTTTTTTTTTTTTTTTTTTTTTTGAGATGGAGTCTCTCTCTGTCACCCAGACTGGAGTGCAGTGGCATGATCTCACCCAGGCTGGAGTGCAGTGGCGCAATCTCGGCTCACTGCAAGCTCCGCCTCCCGGGTTCACGCCATTCTCCTGCCTCAGCCTCTCCGAGTAGCTGGGACTACAGGCGCCCGCCACCACGCCTGGCTAATTTTTTGTATTTTTAGTAGAGACGGGGTTTCACTGTGGTCTCGATCTCCTGACCTCATGATCCGCCCGCCTCGGCCTCCCAAAGTGCTGGGATTACAAGCGTGAGCCACCGCACCCGGCCGCCAACAGACTATATTTTCTATTCATCAAATATTTTCTCCCATTTGTCTTTTAACTCTGATTAAGTTTTTTGTCATACAAAAATCTTTTTGTCTTGATTTGTGTTCTATTTTTACATAGTCAAAATTTTCTCTCTTTAATTGCATGTAGATTTGAGACATAGTTAAAAAGACTTTTCTAACATCCAGCCTGTAGAGTAATTCTCCACATTTTCTTCTAGTACTTTCATGGTTTTTTTCACAATTATATTTTCTGATAATTTTGAGTTTATTCTTTGTATGGTAAGGTATCAAACTATTTTTTTCCCTGCCCAATGAATATCCAGGTGATACAACCACATTTCTTAAAAGGTCTATCTTTGCATCTGTAATTTTTGATACTATCTATCTTTATCAATTACTAAATTTTCACCTGTAGTTTATTACTAGACTTTCTATTCTATTCCACTGGTCAATCTGCCTACTTAGGTACCAGTTCCATGCTATTTAGAGAGGCTTTGTAGCTTGTTTTAATATGTACAGCTATTCCTCTCTCATATCTTTTTCAATGCTTTCTTAGCTATTCCTGAATGATGAGTTTTAAAAATCAACTTGTGCAGATTAAAAAACTGATGATATTTTTGTTGGGATTAAATTAAATTTATTAATTAACTTAGGGGGAGAGCTCACATCTTCATAATTTTGAATTATTTTTATCCAAGAATAAGGGATATCTTTTTATTAGTTTCAAGGCTACTTTTGTGCTTTTCAGGAGGGTTTTAACTTTTCTGTATATAGTTTTGCAATTTCTTGATAGCTAATTTTTTCTAAGTATGTTTATATTGCTACTGTTAATATAATTTTCTCTTTCATCATATCTTCAAACCAGTTATTGTTTGTATATATAGGGTACTGGGTTTTGTCTGTAATTTTTGATCCTATTTCCTTACTAAATTCTTTTATACTTTGGATTTATCATTGTTTCTCTGGGTTTTCCAGGTGCATTATCATATCATCTGCTGATAAAGAAAGTTCTGCTGCTTTAATTCTCATTTATTTACTTACTTTTTACTGTTTTAATTGCATTGGCTGACACTTTTAATATAACATTACATAGAAGTGGATATTGTGATCATTCTTGTTCCTAACCATAATGGAAAAGCCTTTTGTGCTTCCAGATTAAGTAAGAAACTGGCTTTAGAATTATGTTTTTATAACATTGAAGAGTACCATCCATTTATAATTTGAGTACTTTTATGATAAATAGATGTTGAATTTTCAGCATCAATGGAGAGAAACATGTTTTTTCTTCTTATGTCTATTCATTTCTTGCATGTTATTAAATATTCTGATTAATATTAAGCCACATTTACATGGCTGGTATAAATCCTACCTCATCTTGGTATTAGTCTGTGCAAGCAGCCATAACAAAATGCCATAGACTGAGTGGCTTAAACAACCCAGAAATATGTTTCTCACAGTTCTGGGGACTGAGAAGTCCAAGATCAAGGTGCCAGCAAGGTAGATTTCATTCTGAAATCTCTTCTCTTGGCATGTAGGCAGCCATGCTTTCCTTGTGTACTTACTTGGTCTCTTCTTTGTGCACATGTGAAGAGACAATGATCTCTCTAGTGTCTCTTCTTATGGGATCATGATTTCTACCCTTATGAGCTTGTAAACTCTATTTTTATAAAGATCCTATCTATCTCCAAATACAGTCACATTGGGGATTAGAGCTCCAACATATGAATTTGGGGGACACAAACCTACATTCCATAATGTTTTGCCCCTTCTCCCTCCCCAAAATTTATGTATTTATTGCATACAAAATACATTCATTCCACCATTCTCAAAAGACTTAACTCGTTTCAGCATCAACTCTAAAGTCTAAAGTCCAAATTCTTATCTGAATACCATTCATCTAAATATGGATAAGACTGAAAGTACAGTTCATCCTTAGGCAAAATTTGTCTCCAGTTGTGAACGTGTGAGAGCAGACATGTTGTATACTTCTCAAATATAAAGTAGGACAGAGCTAAGGCAAACATTCCCATGTCAAAAGGGCTAAATAAGAAGGAAGGAAAGGTGATGGTTCCCAAGTAAGTTCAGAGCTTAGCAAGGAAAACTGCATTAGATTTTAAGTCTTAAGAATAATTTTATTTGGTTCCATGTTCTGCCTTCCAGGACTACTGGGGTAGCAGCATCAGCCCCATGGCTCTGTGGGGTGGCCTCATTTTGTTTTGCTAGGAGAGCCAACTCTGCCCACAGGTCTCTCTTTGGTGGCCCTACTCTCTGCAGCCTCAAAAGAAAGACTTTCTCCATCAGCCTTTGGTAGGAGTGGCTGTCTTGATCTCTAAATCCCTTTGGGCCATTCTTCCCTTTGCTTAAAGAATATCACACATTTATAGCCTGTACTAGTCTGTACTCACACTGCTAATAAAGATGTACTCAAGAATGGGTTATTTATAAAGGAAAAAGGTTTAATTGACTCACAGTTCCACATTGTTGTGGAGGCCTCACAATCATGGCTGAAGGCTAATGAGGAGCAAAGTCACGTCTTACATGGCAGTAGGCAAGAGAGCTTGTGTAGGGGAACTCCTTTTTATAAAGCCATCAGAACTCATGAGACTTATTCACTGTCACCAGAGCAGCAAGGGAAAGACCCGCCCCTTGATTCAATTACCACCCCCCAGGTCCCTTCCATGACATGTGGGAATTATGAGAGCTACAATTCAAGATGAGATTTGGGTGGAGACACAGCCAAACCATATCACAGCCAAATAACTCTATGGTTCAGTCTTATAGAATCCAAGAAGTCTGGCAACCTTTCATTCAGTTTTGTTTTTTCTCTTCCCTGTAATTCAAACTGTCAGTGTCTCTGCTGGTATAATCCTCTCTCTATTCCTGGATTCTTCTGAGATGGCTGATTAAGCCCATGAGGTGAACCCATGATCTATTCATCAAATGATTGTTCAATCACAACCCTAGTGTTCTTTTAAGAACAAGATTTCTCATTTTTTCGATGTAGATAGGCTATAAATTTTCCAAATCTTCAAGATCTGATTCCTTTTTACCCTAGCGGTATTTTTTCCAATTGTCTCTCTCCTCTTGCCTTTTATTATAAGCACTCAGGAGAAACCAAGCTAATCCTTGAACACTCTGCTTAGAAATATCCTCAGCCAAGTATCATATTTCACTGCTTGCATGTTCTACCTTCTACAAAACATTTGAACACAGTTCAGCCAAGTTTTCTGCGCCTTTATAACAAGGACTGTCTTTTCTCCAGTTTCCAATAACTTTTTTTTTTCCTGAGACCTCACCAGAATGACCTTAATGTCCACATTTCTGCCAACATTCTGTTCATGACTATTTATGTATTCTTTAAGAAGCTGGAAGCTTTCTCTCCAGCTCTCCTCTTTTCTTTCTGAGTACAATATCATTCTTGCTTCATAAATAAACTTAAATATTTTTAATCATTTTTCATATTCTAACTTGTCTTTAAAAGTTTGGAAGAATTAGTTGGTGAAGCCATTCAAGATACTATTTTTCTAAAGTAATTCATTTACAACTGTATTGCAGCTATGAAAATGTATAGCTTTAATTCTTCTAGACTTAATGGAGTTAAGGCTGGTAAACTAAATTTTTGTCTAAAGTTATTTATTTGTATAGAGATCTGCCTATAGTTCTCAATAGTGAAGTCACTGCGGACTGATCTAGATGTATTCCAATTTTTAAAAATTAAGACTAAAGTCTAACTAAATTTTGAATTTTTTTGTATTCAGGTATCATGGAACATACATATTATAATAATATGTTTTTCATTGTTATAATCATTGTTTCTACCCATTTGCATCTCATTTGTTATTTTTCTTTTATACAAGAATACGCCTTTACTGCTAGTCAGGAGATTGATGACAGGTTCCTCAAGGTCAGGAACCTGTCTTCTCCTCATTATAATATACCATAGAGTACAAAACTCATAGTGTTCAGCAAATATATATTATTATAAAAAGCAATATGGATCATAATAGATGTTTGACATTTCATAATAATCTTCTAGCAGCATGTTATCATGCAGTACCCCATGTTAAAAACAAAAATTGACTTAAGAAAACAAATCTTTGTATATAACTTGTAATAAAATCATAGCTATATAATTTTGTTAGACTCTGCAAATAACTCTAAATAATGTATTTAGAGAGTAGCAATTGTCAAGAAGTAGGAATAAGAAATGATAATTTGACATTTAAAAGAGTGAAAGTTTTACACCATTAACCATAAACAGAGAAATACGTGAGAACAAAAAAAATGTGCCAAAGGAAATATTTATGAACTAGTTGGAGTTCAAGGACAAGCACATTTAACATCTAAACGAAGTTCACTGTTTTTTATATGTCCTTGTCAAAGATTGACTTTCACCTACTTTCACTCAATAAATGAATGGCAGTTTGGCTTTTTACAGAGTAGGATTCCAGGGATCCATTAAACCTTTCTAAATGTCATTAATGTCACGATCATACATTTTTTTGAGAGGTAACCATTTCTTCAGGTTGGTCTTGTTAATGACTTTTTGCATTCTCTATTAGCATCATTATCGAACATGAAAATAAGGTAGAAGCATCACCATTACAGTATCAAGTGAATACCAGCGCAGCACTTTTCTGAGTCACTGATCTGCTGTCAGCAATAAGCAGTCCATCAAGGGGAAAGTGATCTTCAGATAAACTTTACTTGATCTGTAATGTTTCATTGATTATAGGCTTCTTTTGGCAGGGGATATAAAATGTAGATCCTGTTACTAAAAATCATGGATAAATAATTTCACATAGTATCATTTCTGAGCAAAATTTCATCTGAAAATAGTGAATGAAGTATTTATAAGAAAATATTCTTTTAGTCTAAGTTTGAATGGTCTATTTTCATAATTTTTATTTTACCTGCTGTGTTTAAATAGCAACCAACCAGAATATGCCATTAAATTTCAAATTTTCAGACACAATTTAATGCACAAAAATAAAACTTGCAAACTGATTCAGATTAATCAAGTATGACTGTTCCAAATGCAACAAATTATGTTGCACAAACTTTTAAAAATGTTTATTTCAACACATTAGATTCTTTGCACTGCATTATTGTACCCTTTGGGTCAAGGAAAGGAAAGTGTTATGCATAGAATTAACTGCCATATACATCTGTAGAGCCATAGACCTGTGTATGACAGTAGGGATGACACGTGTTGTGGTTTAGATATATCAATAAAAGTTATTTAACAACCTACCTTTTACATAGTATAAATATGAGAATAATCCTCTACATAATTTATAAAAAATTCAATAGGTATTTCAAGTGTGTGATCTATTTACTTATGAGTTCTGGGAGACATTTGAGAAGAAAATTATGATCTGCCTTTTTCTGAAATGTTTTGTAATTGAAGCAAGATGTTTAGCCTTAATTTGTCTTAGTTTTTTTATATTTACAATTCTCACCTTTGCTTTGCATTTCTGGGCTTAGCCTGAGGCCAGTCACAGTCTGAGTGTAGCTATGGATCATTAGGCCATGTCTGATGTGCACTGATTTTACTTGGCCAAAATGTCCCATTGGCTTTAGTTATTATATTGATGATAAGCTTCATTTAAATATTATTGATATTATTTAGGTGATGTAGATTTTTGATCTTTGATGTTTACACAATAGATAGTGAGTACATTTGAATGCATATTTCTTTGTTTGCCATTAAAAAAAAACAAGCAGCTTATCTGCTTAAATATACAAATATACTGGAACCTCACACACTCTGCTAAGGCCAAGTAGTGAAAATATTTTGGGTGAGAAAGTGTTGGCATTTCTATCAGTAAAATCTTGATAATCCATTATGATTAAAATTAATTTCTCTACTGCCCCCTCCAAAATAGAGGACACTTTATTCCCTATCTCAATTCATGAATCAAGCTGGAATTCCTGTTGTCATGGTTCACAGCTCCCCTTTCCTCGAACTTTATTTTCACTAATTTGTGTCAATTCTTCCTGTCCAATGTCTTTAAAGTCATTCAACTCCATTCTTTCCTCACTTTCAAAGATATGTTTCATTTTCAGGTTTCACGTGCAATTTCTGGGCCTTCGTTTCTGATGCCATGAAAGAAGATCATAATGCAAGGGTGGGAAGATGTTATCAGCATGGGAACACAGGAACAACTTTTAATCTGCTGTAGTTAATTAAAATGTTTCATAAAATATATGCCAAAGTTGTTCATTGTACAGCATTGGGTCTTGGTACAATTGTTGAAAAATAATATGGTCTATATTGTGTACTCTGTTGCCAGTTATTAAAAATAATTTTGGTGATGTCAGTTCCTTTTACAACAAACCATACAAATTCTGCATTGCCTGTAGGATAAGGTTCAAACCTCTTGGAAAGCCATACAAATCTCAACAATATAATTTTGGCACATATATCTCCTACAATGTGTGTGTATATACGAGTTATGAAGAATGATAGGCCAGGCGCGGTGGGTCATACCTGTAATCCCAGAACTTTGGGAGGCCGAGGTGGGTGGATCACCTGAAGTCAGCAGTTTGAGACCAGCCTAGCCAACGTGGTGAAACCCCATCTCTACTGAAAATACAAAATTAGCCAGGTGTGCTGGTGGGCGCCTGTAATCTCAGCTACTTCGGAGGCTGAGGCAGGAGAATCGCTTGAACCCAGGAGGCAGAGGTTGCAGTGGGCCAAGATCATGCCATTGCACTCCAGCCTGGGTGACAAGAGTGAAACTCTGTCTCAAAAAAAAAAAAAAGTTATGAATTGTTGGAATAACTCTAGGCACATATATACATACCCTGTAGGATTCATATACTATAGAATATCAATGTATGGCAATTGGTTTTATTGACTATGAACTAGTAATTAATAGAAGTCATTACAGAGCAGACCGCTGTCAATTTTACTTAAATCAGCCTGTCTCTAAGATAGAAGTCAAAATTGTACCATACCCACTTTGGCCCTGTTTCAAATGCACTGTGGGGAGGTGTCTATCTACAAGGTAATTAGTGAAACATTTTATTTTCAATCTGAATCTATTGTTGTCTTTATAAATTCCTGGTTTTAACCTGAGAGTTTGTATATATATAAGTAATTTTAATAAAATGAGAAAAATGTGAAGACGTTACCAAATAAAGGAGTCAAGTTAAATATTGGGGAAGACAGGAATGCAAGGGACATTTTAAAAAAACAATTGGCCCTTGAGCAACTGGGGGGTTAGGGTGCTGACCTCCTGCACAGCCAAAACTCTGCAGATAATACTGATAGCCTACTGTTGATTGGAAGCCTTATAGATAACATTATCAATTAATACATGTGTATTATATACTGTATTTGTACAGAAAAGTCAACTGAAGAAAATAAATTGTTATTAAGAAAATTATAAGGAAGAGATAAGATATTTACTCTCTGGTAAGTGCAAGTGTATTATTAAGGTCTTTATCCTCTTTGTCCTCACATTAGGTAGGCTGAGGAGGAGGAGGAATAGGAAGGGTTGGTCTTGTCTTAAGAGTGGCCAAGGTGGAAGAAAATCCATAATGAATCTGTGGAGTTCAAACCTGCATTGTTCAACCTGTGTTACAGTATTATTATTGCAGTCTAAGGCATCCTGGCAGTATATAAAACTTGCTACCCTGTTTGTTTCCTGATTTCTCTTTCCTCCCATCTATAATGCTTTTCCCAATTCCAATGAAATACTTTCTTTTTCATAGTGCAAATGTTTTAAAAATTTAAGAGTAAAGGAGACCTAATGTTAATTCAACTATTCAAATTAAAGAAAATTTATTGGACATTTATTGTTTACAAAGCACAGTTTCAGTGCTAACAATTATAACTTTCTAAATTCACAGTGTAATTGAAGAGACAGTTGCATAAATATCTCTCTACAATAAAGAAAGATAGAGACTCATTCTCTTTCTGTGCTCTGAGACTTCCACTGAATGGCACTCTTGACCACCCAGTGGAAAGATCACTTTATCTGCTTCCTCCATAGTCTTTTTTTTTTTTTTTTTTTGAGATGGAGTCTCGCTCAGTTGCCCAGGCTGGAGTGCAGTGGCGCGATCTTGGCTCACTGCAACCTCCGCCTCCCAGGTTCACACCATTCTCCTGCCTCAGCCTCCAGAGTAGCTGGGACTACAGGCGCCCACCATCACGCCCGGCTAATTTTTTGTATTTTTAGTAGAGATGGGGTCTCACCGTATTAGCCAGGATGGCCTGGATCTCCTGACCTCGTGATCCGCCCGCCTTGGCCTCCCAAAGTGCTGGGATTACAGGAGTGAGCCACCGCGCCCGGCCCATATTCTCTTTCAAAAGCAGTCACCAACCTCGGTGAAGTGAATCATATTTTCCACCATTCATTTTTGCTCTTGCCTGGAATCTTCTATCTACCTATCCACCTATCCACCTAAATTCATAAGTAAGTTATTCTTATACCTTCACTATGTATATTTACCACATCGTCTTGTCTTATTGATTCTATCTCCAAAATAATAAATCTTAAATGTGTCTACCACTAGGGCAGTGGCCAACTCTAAACAACAGCAGAGTAGGCATTTTAAAAAGTATATTGAATCCTGTCTATTCCTAGCTTAAGCACAAATTTATCACTGCTATATATAACACTATGCATGATCTCAACTCATCCTTGATTCCTCCTACTAGCACATATTTATTGAGAGCCCAAGAATGCCAAGCTCAGTGCTGGATATACAATAGTGCGGAAGATGCATATGTTGTCTTGCTTTTAACAATCTTATATTCTAGTTGAAGATACAGAAACAATCATGTTAGTAAACAAATAATTATAATACATTTTGACGAATGCCATAAAGAAAACAAATTTGGTTCTAAACCATAATGGGGTTAGGGAGCACCTATTAGATACAGTAGCCAGAAAAACCAATGAGGAGGTCACTTAAGAAGAAAAGGCTTAGACTGAAGGAGCCAGCCACAGGAAGAGTGGGGACAAAGCATTTCAGGCACAGGGATCTGTATGTCTAAAATCCATGAAATGGGGACCAGAAAAAGCCTGAGTGAAAAAATCAAAGTAATATAAAAGGAGAGGGTCAGGAAAAGTGGTAGAGGAGTAGGTAAGGGCTTATTGATTTGATTTGGCTGTGTCCCCTCCCAAATCTCATCTTGAATTTTAGTTTCCATAATTTCCACATGTCCTGGAAGGGACCAGGTGGAGATAATTGAATCATGGGGCACTTTCCCCCATCCTGGTCTCATGATGATAGTGAGTTAGTTAGCTCTCACAAGATCTCATGGTTTTATAAGAGGCCTCCCCACTTTGCTGGGCACTCATTCTCCCTTGTGCTGCACTGTGAAGAGGTGCCTTCCAACATGACTGTTAGTTTTTTGAGGACCCCCCAGCAATGCAGAATCATGAGTCAATTAAACCTCTTTGCTTCATGATAAATTCCCAGTCTCAGGTATGTCTTTATTAGCTGTGACAACAGACTAATGCCCTTGTATTCATTTTTTATCTGCATAACAATTACACAAACTTACTTACTGGCTTCAAACAACACACAGTTATTACCTAACTAACTCACAGTATTTCTAGGGAAGGAGTCTGGACATAGATTAACTGATGCTCAGCTCAGAATCTTAGTCTCACAAGGCTGCAATCATGGTGTTGGCCAGTGTCTTTTTTTTCTGGAGCTTAGTTTACATGGTTGTCAGCAGGTTTCATTTTCTTGCACTTGTATAACTGAGGTATCCATTTTTCACTGGTTTCCAGCCAAGGTGCATTCTCAACTCTTACACGTCACTCAAAGTTCCTTGCCACATGAACATCTCACAGGCCCCTTTATAACATGCTATCTGACTTCTTCAAAGCCAGCAGGAGAATCTCTTGCTCCCGTCTGCTGTATGTGATCTTATATAGTGTAATTACACAGTGACATCTTTGCCAAATTCTATTGGTTACAAACAAGTCACAGTTTTCATTGCACTCAAAGAGGGTTGTGCAAAGACATGACTCATTGGGGACCACCTTAGCATGTTTCTGCTGCAAGACTCAATCATGTAAGTCATAGTCAGGAATTTGGATTTATTCTGAATGGAGTGAGATGTTGTGGAAGGGAAGGAAGAAAGATGAAAGGAAAACACTTAATGAGGCTCAAATCATGTCCCAGGGAATTATGAGGAAATGTGTACTCAATTCTGTTTATTGACTCATATTTCTTGGAGAAGATGGGCTCTAGGATAATAGGACTGGTGGATGAACACAGAAAGAGATAACATCAGAGGAAGATAAAAGCTTTGCATCGACTGCAGGTAGACATGAGCAAGATGTGCTTGGGGAAGAGCAAGTAGCACACACTTATCAGAGTGCTCAGGATGCACCAGTTCAATAGTACACAGAAATCCAATGGATTTGAAAGCAGTAGGTTATTTTGTATGGTCTTAAATGGAATCTATATTATCAGATATCTTAGTTTGGAAGGTAAGCCTGGTGCTACCAATAGAGAGAAGGAATTGGAGGAAGAATTCATCAGACCAGTTAAGGAGATCATTATTTTCAGAGAATTAACAAAATTTTTAATACATTTCGAAATCTTTGAACTCCACATCAAGCATCAGAATAAGTTTCTTTAAAAATGCCATATCCTAATTAGTAAATGGAATAAATCTTTGGTTTGTTTGCAGGGACTCCTCTGAAGGATGAAGGTTTTAACACATCCAGAAATAACTAGGTACTGTGCCTTTAATTAGCAAGTTTCAGTTTTAGGACAAAGGAATTAGGGGTAAGGAATAAGAGTTTGTAATCTATGTGTCTGCTAAGTAGAAAATTATTACTTCCATTGGAACCGGAATCCTGGTTCCTCTGTTTAATCTTTGCATCCCCAATCGCTGACAACATACTAGATCCTTCAAAATTATTTTTAAATGGACAAATAAATGGTCACATCCAATAAATGTTATGTTTATTGTAGCCTCCAGAGCACCACCTCTGTCCATCCCCGCTTTCCTGCTTTTTTTTTTTTTTTTCACCTCCTGATGTCCAAAGACATCAGGAGATTTGAGGCTTATTCTAATCTTAAAATCTCAATGCATTAATTTTTATCTTACTTTGTATTAAAATGAAGTTATGTAGATTGTCTTATTCATAGACTCTATGTAATGCATGAGATAATTCACAAGATGTATGGCAAACTTAAATTGCTTGAGTACTAATGGTGATTATACAGAGATTTGCACTGTTTTTGAAATTAAATTTAGATAATTCTTTATCTTAAAACTTCTATCGAATGCCATTCTGGGTTATGAATGACTATCCCCTAGGATATTAGTTCAGAAGAAATAAGTGATAATTGTGAGATAAGATAAAATAGAAGAAACCAATGTTTATTAGTGCATGACTAAAGGTATGTTTGATATTTTCTTCAACACGAATATTTAAATATCCTTTCTGGAACTTTTTAAATAAATAGCATATTAGCATTTAGAATTGTTTAGGATACTTATGTGTTCTTGTTCATTAATTTTCATTATTATTAAAGCAGGATAATGCTATTTTTTTCACTTTAAATAATTTTAGCAGGCCGGTTATAGTGGCTCATGCCTATCATCCAATGCTTTGGGAGGCTGAGGGAGGATTGCTTGAGGCCATGAGTTCAAGACCAGCCTGGGCAACATAGTGACACCCTGTCTCTACAAAAGCTAAAAAAAAAAAAAATAGCCAGGCGTGATGACGCTTGTAGTCCCAGGTCCCAGGTACTCCAGAGGCTGAGGTGGGAGGATCACTTTAACACAAGAAGTCGAGGCTGATGTAAACTGTGATCAGTGATCATGCCACTACACTTCAGCCTGGGCAACAGAGAGAGACCCTATCTCAAACAAATAAAAAAAAAATTACAATCCTGTTCAATATACACAAGTCAATAAATGTGATTCACCACATAAACAGATTAAAAGCAAAAACCATATAATCATCTCAATAGACTGAGAAAAAGCTATTGATAAAATCCAGTATCTGTTCATGATAAAAACAATCAACAGACTAGTCATTGAAGGAACATACCTTAAATGATAAGAGCCATCTATTGACAAACCCACAGCCAACATCACACTGAATGGGCCAAAGCTGGAACTATTCCCATTGAGAACTGTAACAAGACAAGGATGCCCATGCTCACCACCCCCATTATTCAACATAGTACTGGAAGTCCTGGCCAGAGCAATCAGGCAAAAGAAAGAAAGAAAAGGCATCCAAATAGGAAAAGAAGAGGTCAAATGATCTCTCTTCACTGACAATGTGATTTTATACTTAGAAAATGCTAAATAATCCACCAAAAGGCTTTTAGAATGGGTGAATGACTTCAGTAAAGTTTCAGGATGCAAAGTCAATGTGCAAAAACCAGTAGCATTTCTATACACCAATAACATGCAGGTTGAGATTCAAATCAAGAACATAATCCCATTTATAATAACCACATACACAAAAATGAAATACCTAAGAATATAGCTAACCAAGGAGATGAAAGATCTCTACAAGGAGATCTGCGAAATACTGCTGAAACAAATTAGAAATGACACAAATAAATGGAAAAACAGTCCATGCTCATGTATTGGAAGAATCAATATCATTAAAATGGCCATACTGCCCAAAGCAATTTACAGATTCAACACTCCTCCTATCAAACTACCAATGTCATTCTTCACAGAGTTAGAAATACTCTTCTAAAATTCATATGGAACTGAAAAATGAACCCAAATAGCCAAAGCAATCCAAAGCCAAAAACAAAACAAAACAAAACATAAACAAAAGACAAAGCCAGTGGCATCACACAATCCAACTTCAAACGATACTATAAGGCTACAGTAACCAAAACAGCATGGCAATGGTACAAAAACAGACACATAGACCAATGGAACAAAACAGAGAACTCAAGAATAAAGCCACACACCTACCAATTATCTGATCTTTGACAAGGCGAACAGAAACAAGCAATGGAGAAAGGACTTCTTATTCAATAAATGATGCTGGGGATAATGAATGCATAGAATGCGTTCATATGCAGAAGAATGAAATTGGACCCTTACCTTTCACTATACACAAAAATTAACTCAAGATGGATTAAAGATTTAAACATAAGACTTCAAACTATAAAAATCCTAGAAGAAAACCTAGGAAATACTTTTTTTGATATCGGCCTTGGCTAATTTTTGGCTAAGTCCCCAAAAGCAATTGCAGAAAACCCAAAAATTGACAATCTAGAGACCTGGAGAAAATACAGTGGAGATAGATGAGTTAATATGTGCAACCTGCTTGGAAAAGCACCTATCACTTGGGAAATGCTGTATACAATTAGCTGTGACCAGTAAATTTTGGAAAAGGATAGCTTTTATTTTATTGTCTAAAGGGATTGGATATTTCAACAGGATACTGTATAGATTATGCAGTGAAGGAAAATACTTTGTTAGAAACCAGCAAAGAAGTAAAAATAGAAAAGAAACAGTGGAACCAAGCTTTTATGAATATTTATGTACCTAAAACTAATTTCTGTTGCTTTCACTAACAGAGGATGATTTGAATGAGCAACGATTTCTTCTACCCAATTCATTTTCTCAAAAGATTATAGCTTTGTCTCTACTCTCTCCTTTATGATAAAGTCCAAGATTTTTTATTTTTTTGGTAAGGAATCTGTCTGCCTACAGCTCGTTGGATTTTCTTAATGTATGTGTTTTGTTCAGCTAAAATATTATCTCTTTTTACTTATTTTACCTGGAATATTTATAATCCTGTTTTAGATTTGCATAGGCTTTTTTCCAACTTAGATATTTTTTTCTTAGTCTATGTGTTTTAGTATTCCTTCTATTCCAAATATTCATATTTCTCACTTTTCTCAATCTTCCTCAGAATAATGACTTTTTTCAGTTTTTTTCCCTGGTCCTTTTAATTTGCCTTTAATAAGCAATAGTTTTTCATGTTATTTTTCTGATTTATGTATTTAGATTTCCTTGGTTCATTGCAAATTTAAATTTAATATTATTAGTTTCCTTTTTGATTCTTCCTTATCTTTACTCTTCTCCTTTTACTCTTATTTTTACTCTTATTTTCATTTCAGCTTATCTTTATTAACTTTCTGTTCGTATTTCATTGAAATCATCATGTCTTCCTGTGTTTGAGGTAGCTGTCAAAAATGTAGTTATTAATTTGAACTTCTTTTCTAAATAATGTAGTTACATTGATTCCAATTATAAATAATGATTTTTCTTTTTCTTTTTTTTACTGCAGAAAAAATTTATAGGCATAATCCCCCCTCCCCCCAACACACAGACACACACTTCAATAAGTAAACGTCTATCCAGATTTGGCATTGCCAATATACAGAAACCACGGGTCATAGATTGTTTTTGGCCCCACTTTTTATTTACTTAAGAATTATGGTCACACTGAAGTATCTAAACAGATGTGCATGGCTCCAAGCCAGTTACCATTGTGAATGGTAGTGTGTGTGTGTGTGTGTGTGTGTGGTGTGTGTGTGTGTTTTCCCCAGCTGAGATCTGCTAGAGCCTCTCCTACCCTCATGATCTGATTACCCATCACTGTGATTATATGGTGTACATGAAAAAGTTTAGTCTTGTTTATTCTCTTGCCTTCTTGCCTCTGCTAATACCTAGAGCACTTGACCTCAAAGAGATATATTTACCAGGACTCATTACCTGAATACAAATAAAAAGAGAAATACTGATGGGAAATACACATGAGGGGACCCAAAATGCTGGACTTTGAAAACACAGCACTAAGAGTATTGACACCGCTGGCCAATATATTGATTAGCCTGAGTCTTGAGTGAGTAAGAAATACAAGATCAATTGACTTTTACATGGATAGCATATGATATTTCTGGCAGCATATAAAAGATGAGTCACCATTGAAGTTGATCTTGTCAGTTGAAATTCTTTCCATATTATGAAAATACATTGCATGAAAATCTTACCTAATAGGGGTTTAGTGTGTGTCTGTATACTGATGTTATTGCTATTTTTGTCTATATAGGCATTTTCAATGAAAAATAGAAGAGTCTGTGTTGGTGATTGATCATCAGATACCATATTAAATCAGAAATAGAGACTTCCATTTTAAGCAGGATAACAGGACTGCCACTACTCATATAAACATTATTGTGAGTCCTGCTCACTATAAATATTTATCTGATCTGCATGAATGGAAGGTCTTCATTTATCCTCTTATTCAGTTTAATTTAACAGATTTAATTTGTCACTTTGTCTTGTTTTGGCGCAGAGTGGAGGCGATAACTATACTGAACTGTCTTTGCTTCATTAAGCATATTTACTTATCACTTATGACTTTCTTGTTTAAAAAGCAGCCATGCAGAGCACAGGGCTGTATTAACTATCATAAAGGAAGAATTTAAAAAGTGCTTGCAAGAAACTATGTTCAGTCTTCTTTGACATGGTTTCAGTATCTACTGTTCTTGCTTCAGCTTTCCACGTATAGGAATTTCTAGGTAGTATGGAAAAAGGAAGAATAGCATTCCAGTTATTTTTGGCTTGTATGTAACTTAATTGCATACCAGCCGGAAAAAAAAAAAAAACCGTGATTTCTGAATACATTCTATAGCTATTCTGCTTTTTTTCCTAGAAGGAGAAGGAGGAGGAAGGGGAGGAGAAAGAGGAAGAGATGGAGGAAAACTGAAAATTGTTGCCTTGCTCTTCCTGCTTCCATCTCAAACCTTAAAATGAGTCTTGGTACAAATGAGCCTCTGCGTTACAGAATGAGAATCCTGTGATAAATTTGAATGGAAAATGAATTATATATTTTCACTTATTTTACATTCAAAAAGAATACAATTTGTTTTGTATTATTTGATATGTGTAAAGAAATCTGTTTTTGTAAATCCACAAAGATCCTTTGTAAATCCCTATACAAACTTTCACTTTTGCCTCATTTCCGTATTTTTTTATTTTTATTTATATATATATATTTTTTATTATACTTTAAGTTCTAGGGTACATATGCACAACGTGCAGGTTTGTTACATATATATACATGTGCCATGTTGGTGTGCTGCACCCATCAACTCGTCATTTACATTAGGTATATCTCCTAATGCTATCCCTTCCCCCTCCCCCAACCCCACAACAGGCCCTGGTGTGTGATGTTCCCCTTCCTGTGTCCAAGTGTTCTCATTGTTCAATTCCCATCTATGAGTGAGAACATGCAGTGTTTGGTTTTTTGTCCTTGCAATAGTTTGCTGAGAATGATGGTTTCCAGCTTCATCCATGTCCCTGCAGAGGACATGAACTCATCCTTTTTTATGGCTGCATAGTATTCCATGGTGTATATGTGCCACGTTTTCTTAATCCAGACTATCATTGATGGACATGTGGGTTGGTTCCAAGTCTTTGCTATTGTGAGTAGTGCCACAATAAACATACGTGTGCATGTGTCTTTATAGCAGCAGGATTTATATTCCTTTAGGTATATACCCAGTAATGGGATGGCTGGGTCAAATGGTATTTCTAGTTCTAGATCCCTGAGGAATCGCCACACTGACTTCCACAATGGTTGAACTAGTTTACAGTCCCACCAACAGTGTAAAAGTGTTCCTATTTCTCCACAACCTCTCCAGCACCTGTTGTTTCCTGACTTTTTAATGATGGCCATTCTAACTGGTGTGAGATGGTATCTCATTGTGGTTTTGATTTGCATTTCTCTGATGGCCAGTGATGATGAGCATTTTTTCATGTGTCTGTTGGCTGCATAAATGTCTTCTTTTGAGAAGTGTCTGTTCATATCCTTCACCCACTTTTTGATGGGGTTGTTTTTTTTTTTTCTTGTAAATTTGTTTGAGTTCATTGTAGATTCTGGATATTAGCCCTTTGTCAGATGAGTAGATTGCAAAAATTTTCTCCCATTCTGTAGGTTGCCTGTTCACTCTGATGCTAGTTTCTTTTGCTGTGCAGAAGCTCTTTAGTTTAATTAGATCCTATTTGTTAATATTGGCTTTTGTTGCCATTGCTTTTTGTATTTTAGACATGAAGTCCTTGACCATGCCTATGTCCTGAATGGTATTGCCTAGGTTTTCTTCTAGGGTTTTTATGGTTTTAGGTCTAACATTTAAGTCTTTAATCCATCTTGAGTTAATTTTTGTATAAGGTGTAAGGAAGAGATCCAGTTTCAGCTTTCTACATATGGCTAGCCAGTTTTCCCAGCTCCATTTGTTAAATAGGGAATCCTTTCCCCATTTCTTGTTTTTGTCAGGTTTGTCAAAGATCAGATAGTTGTAGATGTGTGGTATTATTTCTGAGAACATTCCATGCTCATGGATAGGAAGAATCAGTATCGTGAAAATGGCCATACTGCCCAAGGTAATTTATAGATTTAATGCCATTCCCATCAAGCTACCAATGACTTTCTTCACAGAATTGGAAAAAAACTACTTTAAAGTTCATATGGAACCAAAAAAGAGCCCACATTGCCAAGTCAATCCTAAGCCAAAAGAACAAAGATGGAGGCATCATGCTACCTAACTTCAAACTATACTACAAGGCTACAGTAACCAAAACAGCATGGTACTGGTACCAAAACAGAGATATAGACCAATAGAGCAGATCATTTCCATTTTTTTTATTTGATTGGTTCAGAAGAACATCTTGCCTTTTCCTATACAAAGGTGCCAGTGCATGAAGACTCTCTAAAGACAAATCATTAATCATATGAATAAATTTGATTGGAATAAATTCTATTTCTTTCCTTGCTTTCCAGTACTGATTGATGGAAGCTATAAGATGTGCAGATGCTAATTACAGATATTTTGCAAAGGCTGTGCATCAGACATGACTTGTGTATATGCTGAGTAGTGTATGCTGAGAAAATCTGGAACAGTGCACTTTTCTTTTTTTTCTTTTTCTGTTTTGTTTAATTGTATCATACATATTTAAAGCATATAATATGTCTTTACCTTTGAAAAATGCACTACTATACTATAGCAGTGCATTTTTCAAAGGTAAAGAGCTTGAGCTTAGTAATTTAAATCATGCTACATGATATCTAATACCATGTGTATTTTTCTTATATCCATGGGCACTATGTAAAATTTAAAAAATAAAGGGAGTATGAAAAAGGGTATCAAGATTGAATTACACTGGGGAAATAGAGATATTTCAATCTTCACAACTAGTTTTCAGGCACTTCTTTTGTGCTAGAAATTGTGCCTGACCCAGAGTAGATGAAAGTTACCAAAATAAACAACCTTTTGAGGGAAACAAATATAAAAAAAAAAATCCCACCAAATACATTCAATTAGTACTATAATGAATGCGTAAAGCAAAATATAGGATATTTAGGCAGGCTATATCAAAGAAAACTCATCTAGGACATCTAATGCTTACTTCTGAGGTAGTGCATTAAAGTGAGAAGTAAAAGAAGAGATGGGAGTTACAGTGAGCATCTTAATGAGAAGGTATGATGGTGA
Organism: Hylobates moloch; assembly: GCF_009828535.3. Classification (NCBI taxonomy): domain Eukaryota; kingdom Metazoa; phylum Chordata; class Mammalia; order Primates; family Hylobatidae; genus Hylobates; species Hylobates moloch. The sequence goes on from NW_026652279.1 coordinate 137,436,031, forward strand.
GTGTAAGAAGACTCTGAGGTGGGAAAGAGTCCCAGTATATTTGAATGAAGTGCTTGATAGCTGTGTTAGTCATTGTTCTTCAGAGAAATAGAACCAACAGGAAATATACATATAGATATGTAAGATTTATTATGGGAATTGACTTAGCAATTATGGAGGCCAAGAAGTCCCACAGTATGTCACCTGGCAAACTGGAGAAACAGGAAACCTGACTGTATGATTTAGTCTCAGTTAGAATGCCTGAGAACTAGGGGAGTTAATGGTGAAACTCCCAGTCTGATGCTGAAGGCATAAGAATTGAGGAAGAGGTGGGGGAGGATGGGGTAAGTCTCAGAGTCAGAACACACAAAAACCAGGAGCTCCAATGTTGAAGGGAAAGAGAAAATGGATGTTCCAGCTCAAGGAGAGAGAGAAAGTAATTTGACTTTCCTACACCTTTTGGTTCTATCCAAGCCTTGATGGATTGTATGATACTCACCTACATTGTTTAGGGCAGACCTTCTTTACTCAGTCTACTGATTCAAATATTAATCTTTTCCAGAAATACCTTCACAGTCACACCCAGAAATAATGTTTTTACCCACTACCTGGGCATCATTTAACTCAGTCAAATTGTTACATGAAAGTAAGCATCACAATAGGAGTATGGTGAAAAATGAGATTTACATCTCAGGGAGGACCTAGCTTATACTTAATCTTCTGGTTATGTTAAGGCTTTTTTTTAAATTATTGTACTTTAAGTTCTAGGGTACATGTGCACAATGTGCCGGTTTGTTACGTATGTATACATGTGCCATGTTGGTGTGCTGCACCCATAAACTCGTTATTTACATTAGGTATTTCTCCTAATGCTATCTCTCCCCCTCCCCCCACCCCACAACAGGCCCCGGTGTGTGATGTTACCCTTCCTGTGTCCAAGTGTTCTCATTGTTCAATTCCCACCTGTGAGTGAGAACATGCGGTGTTTGGTTTTCTGTCCTTGCCATAGTTTGCTGAGAATGTTTCCAGCTTCATCCATGTCCCTACAAAGGACATGAACTCATGCTTTTTTGTGGCTGCATAGTATTCCATGGTGTATATGTGCCACATTTTCTTAAGGCTTTTGAACAAACCTAAGAGCAATGGATTCTGCTGCAGGTAAAGAGGAGTTGAAGATGAAGTATAGCTAGAATCATGAACATACTTAGGGAGGTTAGAAATTTATTACTGTACTTAGTTGGTGACAGTAAGAGGGAAAACACAGATAAAAAGCTGATAACAATAACAGGAAGATGTAAGACTTCAGTCTTATAACTGTTTCATTTTCTCATATAAATGTAGAATTGTTGATTTTGTTAAAGGTCAGGAGTCCTGGTTATCATCAGATGCTGCCTCCTCATTTTACAGATAAAAACAGAGTTTTCCAGTTCATACAAGAGTTTGGGGACAGGGGATAGAATAAAATGGAGGAAGGAGGCAGGACTAAGTTGCAACTCCAACTTGATGGACAGAGCATCATGTGGAGACTCACATTGTGACCTTTTTGCTCCAAGAACTACTGCAGGAACATACCAGGGAAGCTGAGAGAATCCACAAACCCTTTGAAGGAAGTGGCTTGCTGCTGCAGGGTGGGACAGTAGAGGAACTGTAATCTTGAAACAAACCCTAGAAATACACCAAAATAGAATCTCCTTAAAGCACAAATCTCACAGGACCTATTCAGGCAACAAATAGCATGATGAATAGAATAGTACCACACATCTCAATACTAACATTGAATGTAAATGGCCTAAATGCTTCACTTAAAAGATACAGAATGGCAGAAAGGATAAGAATTCACCAACCAAGTATATGCTGTCTTCAAGACTTACCTGACATATAAGGACTCACATAAACCTAAGGTAAAGGGGTGGAAAAAGATATTTCATGCAAGTAGACACCAAAAGCAAGCAGGAGTAGCTATTCTTACGTCAGACAAAACAAACTTTAAAGCAACAGCAGTTAAAAAAGTCAAAGAGGAACATTATATATTGATAAAATATATCAATTTTCCTATCGGACTAGTACAATAGGAAAATATAACAATCCTAGATATATATGCACCTAACACTGGAGCTCCCAAATTTATAAAACAGTTACAGACCTAATAAATGAGATAGACAGCAACACAATAATAGCGGGGGACTTCAGTACTCCACTGATAGCACTAGACAGGTCATCAAGACAAAGTCAACAAAGAAACACTGGACTTAAACTATACCCTAGAACAAATGGACTTAACAGATATTTACAGAACATTCTACCCAACAACTTCAGAATATACATTCTATTCATCAATATTGATGGAACACTCTTCAAGATAGACTACATGATGGGCACAAAACAAGCCTCAACAAATTTAAGAAAATCGAAATTATATCGAGTACTCTCATATCACAATGGAATAAAACTGGAAATCAACTGGAAAAGGAACCCTCAAAACCATGCAAATACTTGGAAATTAAATAACCTGCTCCTGAATTATCACTGGGTCAACAATGAAATCAATTTCAAAATTTAAAAAAAAATTCTTTGAACAGAATAATAGTGACAAAACCTATAAAAAACATTGGGATACAGCAAAAGCAATGCCAAGAAGAAAGTTCATAGCATTAAATGCCTACATCAAAAAGTCTGAAAGAGCACAAATAGTCTAAAGTCACACCTCAAGGAACTACAGAAATAAGAACAAACCAAATGCAAATCCAGCAGAAGAAAAGAAATAACCAAGATCAGAGCTGAACTAAATGAAATTGAAAAAAAATACAAGATAAATGAAATGAAAAGCTAGTTATTGAAAAGATAAGTAAACTTGATAAACCATTAGTGAAATTAACAAGAAAAAAGAGAGGATCCAAATAATCTCAATTAGAAATGAAACAGTAGACATTACAACCAATAGCACAGCAATACAAATGATCATTTAAGGCTACTATGAATACCTTTACTGCATAAACTAGAAAACATAGAGGAGATGGATAAATTCTTGGAAATATACAACCCTCCTAGATTAAACCAGGAAGAAATAGAAACTCTGAACAAACCAATAACAAGCAGCAAGATTGAAATGGTAATTTAAAAGTTGCCGACAATAAAAAGTCCAGTACCAGATGGATTCTAGCTGAATTCTATCAGACATTCAAAGAAAAATTGGTACCAATCCTATTGACACTATTCCAAAAGATAAAGAGGGAATCCTCCCTAGAACATATATATATATATATATATATATATATATATAAAATGGAATACTACTCAGCCATAAAAGGAATGAAACAATGGCATTTGCAGCAACGTCTATGGAATTGGAGACCATTATTCTAACTGAAACAACTCAGGAATGGAAAGCCAAACATCGTATGTTCTCATAAGTGAGAGATAAGCTATGGGGATGTGAAGGCATGAGAATGATACAATGGACTTTGGGACTCTGGGAAAAGGGTGGGTGTAGTGAGGGATAAAAGGCTACACATTGGGTACAGTGTACACTGCTTGGGTGATGGGTGCACTAAAATATCAGAAATCCTCACTAAATAACTTATTCATGTAACCAAACACTACCTGTTCCCCAAAAACCTATTGAAATGAAATAAGTAAATAAATAAAAGAAATTAAAAAACAAAAAGAGTTTGGGGACAGAATTGGGAACAAAATCTAGAATCTATGACGTGTTTATTTTTATATAATTATTATTACAGAATTATAATTCTAAAGGCATTCTAGTATTTAACTTTATATGAATTATATAAAATCATTATGTTTTATACGAACTATATAAAATACTTGTATTTTATATGAATTATACAGTTGTATTTTATATGAACTATATAAAATAGTTATGTTTTATATGAATTAATATAAAATAACTTTATTTTATATAAATATTAGCATTTATGAAGCACCGAAGTAGACATGAGTATTTTTGGATGCTCTACTGCAGAGAAGGCAGGATTTTAATATTCTGGTAGTATTTTCACTGTGACAGGTTGCCTCAAATCAGAGATGAAATCTTAAGACTCAGAATCTCAGGCTTTGGGGGAATCAAGATGTCAGTGTTAAAATGCTCATCTTCTACTGCTCACGCTTCCATTATCACAAACACGTTGAATTTAAGGACCGTAAGAGTACGCATTTACTAAATTTTCTCCTAATGTACCTGCCAGAGAGATGACTGGAGGATTTTAGGATCCATTTTGAGACTCGCTTTCTTCACCTGCGTTCTAAAATTTAATTAGCCAACATATCTGCTGGATTGATATGGTGAAATTCAAGACTTGGGCCACTTGATTTTGACTTTTGGAAAGAGTCTCTGGGAGTAAGCAGTGTTAGAAACAGATGCATTTTACTTGAATTTCTCTCTTACCTCCAGAAACAAGCCTCAGTAAATAGAAATAGAATTCATGAAATGTGCTGAATAATGGTAAATGTGGATCAAACTATCACCTGCCAAGAAAGACCTTGTAATGAAATTAGTAGAAGTGACAGAATTTGTGGATCTTAAATTTAAGCAACTTCTGTGTGCTCAGTTTGCCAAACTCAGCACTCTGCTTGGGCATCTTACTTATTGGTCTTCAACCTAGGATGGTAGCATAAAAATTACCTCATCATTCAATTTGAAAAATCTGATTGACCTGTTCCTTTAGGTAGGATGACTCCTGCCTTAGAATTAACCATGGATAGCCCTTCTAAATAAGTTTTGACTGGGGTAGCACCTTTAACTCATATATTTCTCATACCACATTTAATTTCAAGGTATTTTGATGAGTGCCAAAGGATTCAGATCATATGTGTGACTAAACTTTTAAAAGGCTAAACATTGCCACAGGACTGTGACACTGAAGACACTAAAAGCAAAACAGAAATTATAGACTTACACTTCAAATATCTTCTCCTACAGCTCTGTATTTTATAATGGGTCAGGCTCTCTGGTGTGAATGGATCTTGGCTCCACCCTGCCTAGTCAGTGTCATTTGTAATGGCCCAACATCCTCAACAACTTGCATGCCTGTGGAACACAATTGCGGTGTCTAGTAGGGGCAGCAGTGTTGCTGACCTGGTTATCAACAGTTATTGAGATTTGATTCAACAGTGGATATGTGGGCTGCTAAGTGCAATATAGCTGGCAGGACACAATCTAGGCAGCTAGAAGGCAAGTCTGTGAACATTCTACCTTCTCCATTGGCCCAATCTGAAACTTGTACGGTAGCCAATGGTGAATATACTATTGATAGTATTTCATACTTTGAGAGATCTACAATTGTTTTCAATCTTTGGTTTATCTTTGGTGAAGAGGTTAAAATAGTCATATCTCCATTTCTTTTGTTGAGTGTTTTGATTTTAGAGACTGAGTTCAAATGTAAACATGGGACTAGATTGACTACTTAGGCTGAGATAAGCGATCTTACATTTTATGGCAGAGATCTTCTAGTGTCCTGGGTAATCCATTAGTGCAATACCAGGAAATCCTTCTCGGGGTAGAAATTAGAAGGGACTTAAATCCACAGGCAATAAGGGAATGTGACCCAACTTCACTGTTATCATCTGTGTCTAACAATCCAGATAAATACACTTCCGGTATGGCCATACAGTGGATCTTCCAAGACTGGGGCTGAGCACAGGGCTTATCATTGTGGTGCTAGCAGTTTCCCTGACTCTGACACCTCAGGACAACCAAAAAGAGATAACTTCCCATTTTCACACTACTACCTATCCCTCTCCACTGAGCAGGATAAATGAAGAAGTAGATGTAATCAAAGCACTTTTGGAAAGGTTGGAAATTTGTTAGGGTTTGACAGTGTAAATATGGACATTCAATTCCCCAAATGCTTATGGCTTTTGTATATATATTATTTTACATAGATGTTATGTTACGTTTGTTATGTTACATTTATATTATATGTCGTGTATATGTTATTTTTCTCCAACTTTTACAAATCACTTTTATCCAGGACCACGAAGAAATAAATTTATCAGAGGCCAGGTGCAGTGGCTCACGCCTGTAATCAGCACTTTGGGAGGCTGAGGCAGGTGGATAACTTGAGGCCAGGAGTTAGAGACCAGCCTGGCCAACATGGTGAAACCCTGTCTCTACTAAAACTTCAAAAATCAGCCTGGTATGGTGACACACACCTTAATCCCAACTACTTAGGAGGCTGTGTAAGGAGAATCACCTGAACCTGGGAGGCAGAGGTAGCAGTGAGCCAAGATCGCACCATGCCACTCCAGTCTGAGCAACAGAGCAAGACTCTACTCGGTCAAAAAGATAAAAGAGAAAGAAAGAGGGAAGGAAGGAAGGAAGGAAGGGAGGAGGGAAGGAAAGAAATTTATTAGAGAACAAGAGGGAAGCACCATGTACAGAGTATTATATGGAAAAGAACAAGGGGGCATAAAGGCCTGAGTCTGCACAGACCAACACCTTGACCCAGGACAAAACCATTTACCTACTGATACCTTAGTGTCTCCATCCACTAAATGTTTCAGCTGGACAGTAGTAGCAGCCATTGATACCTTTAAAAATAGGTAATTCTATATTTGTGGCTTTGTTTTTCAACCAGCTTATTTTCTTTCTTGGAGATATTAATCATGGTTTTTAAGAATTTATTTCATAGTATTTATTTAAAAAGTAGCCTTAAGGAAAGTATAACGAGCCTCCGCACAACAAAGAAACTATCAACAGAGTAAACAATTTATGGAATGGGAGAAAATTTTTGCAAACTATGCATTCAACAAAGGACAGTATCCAAAACACATAAGGAATTTAGACAAACAAGAAAACAACCCAAATAACCTCATAGGCAATGGAAATGAACAGACACTTCTCAAAAGAAGACATACAAGCAGCCAACAAACATGAAAAAATGCTCAACATGGTTAATCACCAGAGAGATGCAAATCAAAACCACAATGAGATACCATCTCACACCAGTCAGAATGGCTATTATTAAAAAGTCAAAATATGCAGATGTTGGTGAAGTTGAAAATAAAAGGGAACACTTTATACACTGTTGGTGGGAATGCAAATTAGTTCAGCTGCTGTGGAAAGCAGTCGGGAGATTTCTCAAAGAACTAAAAATAGAATTACCATTCAACCCAGTCATCCCATTACTGGGTATACACCTAAAGGAAAATAAATCATTCTACCAAAAAGACACATGTACTCATGTAGTCATTGCAGTATTATTCACAACAGCAAAGACATGGAATCCACCTAGGTGCCCATCAGTGATGGACTGGATAAAGAAAATGTGCTAAATATACAACACGGAATACTACGCAGCCATAAAAAAGAATAAAATCATGGTCTTCGCAGCAACATGGATGCAGCTGGAGGTCACCATCCTAAGTGAATTAATGCAGAAACAGAAAACCAAATAGCACATGCTCTTACTTACAAGTGGGAGTCAATCACTGGGCACATAGGGACACAGATGGGAAAATAGACATCAGAGCTTCCAAAAGAGGGAGAGAAAGAGGGGGCCAAAGGTCGAAAATCTACCCATCAAGTACTATGTTTGCAACTTGGGTGAACAGATCACAAACCTCAGCATCATGTAATATACCCATATAACAAACCAGCACATGTACCTCCCTGAATCTAAATATATGAAAGGAAAAAACAGTACAGCAGCAGTAAATACTAAGATGTGCTACCTAGATTCTCCTTCAGGAATAAAGTACATATCGCCACAGTTGCTGAGTGTGCCACTGGCATCCAGACCTCAGCTATCAGCCCTATTCTGAATTGCCTCTGCTGAGGAGTGCTATCTTGCCCAAGGTCATAACTACTGGACATAAGAATGTAAAGGCTCGGTCTTCTCCCTTAATTCTTAAAAACTGCTAAGGACCACCCTTGATTCAACATTCTCCATACGGTTGGCTAAAGGCCTTCATTGTGACTGCATCACAGCCCAACATCTTCCTCTGCCAAATCCTGCCTCTTTCTCTTCCTTTCCACAGGTGTTGATCCCAAGAGAGCTTCCTAAGAATCCTCCTCCATGTTGACTTTCATCCTAGAGTCTGCTTCACTGATTGCCCAACTTGCAACAGAAAGTAGTAATATCTCTGCTTTTTTATTGGTTCATGCACTACTCATCTAAGGTTCTGGGACAGTGTTCTCTCTCATTTCCAATAATAAAATTCTTCTGATTGTCCTGGGGAGTATTTTTTGATGTGCATTTTATAGTCTCTTATGCAGCAAAAACCCAAGTGAAATAGCTATCTACACTTTGTAGATTCATTAAATGCATTGAATACTCAACGAAATTGAGCTTCTTATTTATGGTTTCCTTCAATAAATGTGGTTTTAAAAATTCCTTGTTTGTGAATAATTTAAGTTCACTGAAAGGAGTTTGACGGGTTATTTAAATTGAATGTTGTGGAGAAACGGTATTATTTTAATTTCTAGATGTTTTAGCCATTCTGTGAAATCTCTTTATTCATGGAAATAGCATCATTTTTTATTTTGAAAAAGTGTATTTCAGCCTGTGAAACATGGCGAAAACTTGTGTCTATAAAATATAGAAAAATTAGCCAGGCATGATGGAGCCCCTGTCATCCCAGCTACTTGGGGGGCTAAGGCAGGAAGATCACTTGCACCCAGGAGGTTGAGGCTACAGTGAGCCATGTTCCCACCACTGCACTCCAGTCTGGGTAACCAAGTGAGAGACCCTGTCTCAAAAAAAAAAAAATTAAGTGCATTATTAAAAAGAAATCTATTTCACTATTTTTACTTCAAAAAGAGGATCTGAAAAGAGAATGATAGACATTGTCAAGTAACGTTGGCTTACAATATTCAACATTAAGTGGAAAGTGTGTAAAAAAGAATTGCAAAAAGATGGACTCTACACAGAAGAGTTATTTTCTCATTGAAAGTCTCTAAACACTTTAGGGATGACTTAATGATATCTCAATATGAGAAAAAGGAAAAAAAATGGACCATTGAGACATTCATTGTGAAAAACATCAAATATTTTTGTAAATAATATTTACCTATCATTTTAATTTTATGTAACAAAAAATACAAATTTAGTATTATCTAAACTAGGGATGGGGTAGTTTTATTTTAATGCAAACATTAATATTGAGGCAGCTCACCCCACCAACCTGATTTCTGGAAGTCTGATATAATCCTTTCGTATCAAATCTACTTATCTCAGTGGTCTAGGGAACAGGGCAATTGTACTCAGGAATTGATGAATTACAGGGAAACATAAGGATCAAAGAAGCACAAACAAGACCAACTTCATGGCCCACCTGCATTATTTTGTTGCAGTGAAATTTTGCATAGAAAATATGTTGCCCTGTATCACATTCCTAGGTTTCAGGAGAGCTTATGAATATGTATTATAAACCAAATGAAGAAATAAATCATCTAAACATAAATAGAAAAAGATAATGGAAACTAATATGCATTGCTTATGTGGCACAGTTCTAGATACTTTTCCCTTAATTAATATCCACAGACCCCATAAGAGGCTTAAATTATTAAGTGTACTTTGCAAAGAAATTAGTAACTTAGCCAACATCATACAGTTAATAAAAGGAGGAGTCAAGATTCAAAGCAAGATCAGTGAGTCTCCAAAGTCCATTTACATATGTTTGTTTGTTAATTTTTTATTTCCATAGGTTTTTGGAGAACAAGTGGTATTTGGTTACATGAGTAACTTATTTAGTGGAGATTTGTGAGATTTTGGTGCACCCATTATCACTCGAGCAGTATACACTGAACCCAATTTGTAGTCTTTTATCCTTTACCCCCATTTGGATTCTTACCATCACACCAGTAGGAATGATTATGTGCCCCTGTGTACTATCCTGGGGTCTCCATGCCCCTCATAACCTTTCTCCTCTTTCTTGTTCAGCTCTTCCCTGCTACTTTTTGTGTATCTCATTTGTTTGCTTATGTAATGAAGGTAAGGTATCTTAACTCCTTATGAATAACAAGAATGTTTGAGGTAAGAAAGATGTGTAAGTTAATTGCTTCTCATTGTGAGAACAATACAGGTTGAGTATCCCTTATCCAAAATATTTGGGACCAGAATTGTTTTGGGTTTCATTTATTTTTGGATTTTGGAATATTTGCATAAACACAATGAGGTCTCTTGGGGATGGGACCTAAGTCTAAACAGGAAGTTCATTAAAGTTTTATATACACTTCATACACATAGTCTGAAGGTAAGTTTATACAATATTTTAAATAATTGTATGTGTTAAAACAAAGTTTTTGCTATGTTTTGACTGTGACCTGTCACATGAGGTCAGGTGTGGTGCATTTCAAATTTGGGATTTTCAGATTAGGGATGCTTAACCTGTAGTGCTATTACAAAATTTAACTTCAACTCATCTAAGCTCCTCTGTCTTTTTCAAATAGCCAATAATTGAGTTGTAGAGGACTATGTAAATTACAATAAGCAAATTTGAACTCATTACATAGGCTTGGTGTGCTTGTATAAATAAACCTATCACTAATAAGGTCATTTACCATATTTCTGGGATGACTATTATAAAAAATTTGTGCAGTTTTCAAGAGACTTAAAATTATTTTTAACAATCCAAAAGAAAAAAAAAAAAGTGATGCATATAGGTCAATGGTTATTAGCTATGGTGAAGTTGTCCCCTATGGGACAGTTGGCAATGTCTGGAGACATTTTTGGTTCTTACAATTCTATAGGGTGCTATTAGTATCCAATCCACAGCATCTAGGGATGCTGTTATATATCTTACCATGCACAGGACAGCACTCCTCTGCCCCACAACAAAAACTTATTCAGCTCAAAATGTCAATAGTGGTGTTATTGAGAAATGCTGTTCTAGGTGACATGCAAGTTTTAAGAAATGGGATCAATCTTTCTCTTGTCATAAAATCAAAAGTTATGGAATATTTATTTTCCTGCCTCAATCTGTTATACCTTTATTTTAATATTGTTATTTTATCATGAATTTTGCCTAATATTTATTTTTAAAATATTTTATAAAAATATTGCTGATTTTGTCTATTGAGTTTTGTGGTGCCAGGGCATATAAGTCTCAGGTATTCCACCATGGTCTTGGTTCTGTTAAAGGTATTTTTAAAAAGGAACATAATACAGCACAATGGTGAAAAATAAGACTCTGGGATTTAAATGTCTGTGCCCAAATCATGGTTTTACCAATTCTAACCCCAGGTCCTTGGTTTACTTTTTTTTTTTTTTTTTTTTTTTTTTTGAGATGGAGTCTCATTCTTTTGCCCAGGCTGGAGTGCAGTGGTGTGATCTTGGTTCACTGCAACCTCTGCCTCCCAGGCTTAAGTGATTCTCTTGCCTCAGCCTTCTGAGTAGCTAGGACTACAGGTGTGCACCACCACACCCAGCTAATTTCTTGTATCTTTAATAGATACGTGGTTTCACCATGTTGGCCAGGCTGGTCTCAAACTCCTGACCTCAAGTGACCCACCCACCTTGGCCTCCCAAAGTGCTAGGATTACAGGCATGAGCCACTCTGCCAACCCCTTGGTTTACTTCTCCATCTATAAAATGGAGAAAGTAGTACCTATGTCATATGGTTGGCTCAAGAGGTAAATTTATCAGCAAAATATCTGGTAAAGTCAACTCACCATAAACACTATTAAAACATAACACTAAACCAGGCATACTTTGTGGTGTCATGAATAGCAGGGAGGGAGAATGAGTGTTCTTTTGTTGTTCAACATTTGTAAGGAATAGCACTATCCAGCCCATTCTCCTTTTCTCTATTTATAAGGGCCACATCCAAGCCCTTCATTTTTGGTTATCTTACCTCCATGTGGTTGTAGAATAGAAGCTTCTAGTTACCTAGAACAAAAATCAATTTCCCGCTTCTACTACAATAACAAAATTTTGCATTTCATCTGGTCTCACTGTCACCTGGAATTAAAAGAAACAATGGACAGTATTTCCTAGATTCCCTTGTAGCTAGCTGTAGCCTTGTAACAAGTAGCACTTACCACAGCAGAAACATATATGTGAAATTCTAGAAATGCTGTTTATGGATTTAAATTATTAAGGAGGGAGATGTTTTTTGCTTTTTCTTTTGTTCTTCATCTGGTCTGCAATGCCAAAGTGATTGGAGACCCAGCCATCACTTCGGAACATGAGAATGTTAGAGTAGGTAGCTAAGCAAACATGAGCAGAACAGGAGAGGGGGCCCCCTCCCCTCTGCCTCCCAGGAATATCAGGTGACCATCAGGTGATGGTCAGGCAGTTGTTAAAGAGTCTCTCTAAAATAATAATTGGTTGTAGCTGGCACCAAGGAAAGGCAGGCTCCTAATAGATAGAAAACACCTGAAGCTGGTGGTCAGCAACTTCCTGATAAGAGTTCAGGAGCTGGGTGAATGGGCTCAAGCATGCACAGTAAGAGACAAAAAAGACGACTTCAACTGGTATATGACCTTCCTCTAGGAACACTCTACTGGTAAGGAAAAAATGTCTCAAATGAGCATGTGCACAACTTCAGTAAACACACTGTACATGCGGCCCCTCCCAAGTGCTGTCAGGCCACTGCACATGTAGACAGCCCACCCCAAAGAAAAATCAAGGGAAAAGAAACGCGAACCTCTGAACCATGCCAGTGTGTAAAAACCCCAAGTCAAGGGCCAAACGGTGCTCTTGGATCTCTCAAGTTGCCCGGTTGGTCCTCTTCCAAGTGTACTTCACTTCCTTTCGTTCCTGCTCTAAAACTTTTGAATAAACTTTCACTCCTGCTTTAAAACTTGCCTCAGTCTCTCACTCTGCTTTATGCCTCTCTGCTGAATTCTTTCCTCCAAGGAGGCAAGAATTGAGTTGCTGCAGACCTGTATGGATTTGCTACTGCCTACAAGAACACCTTGGAAATAGCAGACACTTTACGTTAGCATAGTGAAGTGGAAAGATGGATGCCAGGGTTCCTGATCTGATGACAAGATGGAGTTGCCACTTCAGCCTTAACCTGCCCACTTCTGGACCTTTTTTAAAGGAGAGAGAAAAAGAACAATCTTGTATTTCTCTTCAGCCACAATATTTGTGTTTAGTACAGCCAAGCCTTATTTTAACTGATAAAATCACCTTTTCATGTGTCATTTTGGAACCCTTGAGAGCTAACTAGCTTTCCTTAACCACACTCACTCTAACAAGGATTTGTATGTCTAGCAGACTTGCTTAATTTATAAATAGCTTTTTAGGACCTTTATTTTCATTTTCCCTTATCTTCCACTTAAAGTTATTAACTTGGCTTTCGGCTTTAATTTCTGCAGCTCGAATTTTGCTAGTCATATGTGCAGATAAGCGGTCCACACTTTTGACTCACCCAATAGAGAATGTTTGCTTAACAATGAAACACATTTTATTTTCACATGTAACTTCTCTAGCCATAAACTGGAAAGTTGGATGTCCTTGCTTTTGCAAACTGCTTGGTAACCACTATTCTGACCTTATTTGATTGAGACTATTTTTGGATACAGAAAAATGCATATTTGTGGTTCAAAGCTTAAATTACAAAAACTTGTTCTCGGCTACAGTTGCCAGAGTAAGTCATGGACAATTTCTAATAGGAGAGAACAAAGTGGTTCTTAATACTATTAAAAATATAGAAATTAAATGGGAAAGGAGTAAAATCAAAGTCTCATTTAAGTGCTAGGAAAGTCTTCTGCTTCATGCTCGTCAAGTGTGAACCGGCACTGTGTAATACCCAATGGGTAGTGAAGAGGACGAAAAGGAGTAAATGGATAGATAGATAGTAGAAACACATGGCTTTGGTATTTTTTTTTTCTATTTTCCTTTTCAGGTTTCTTCCTGATGCTAGAAAAAGTCTAAAGTAGAGTATTATTTGAGGAAGTTGTCAAATTCTATCTAGCCTTTTTAAAGATATACACTATGTCTTCTGAAACATACATATATTATGATAGTAAACACTGTCAGTGCCCCACCTCTGTTCCCGTGTGCCTTATCAATTCAGAGCACTTCATCTGGCCATCAGATTCTGTTCTGTCCGCAAGTGGAGCAGGCCAGAAGTACCAAGAAGCTAACATCCTTCTGGCAGTAGGCCTCAGCCAATGAGTTACTGGTGAAAGTTGGTGTGAAAATAAATACCCCAGTTCTCTCTCCTGTTGGATGGGATAACTCTGAAATGCATCTTTTACACCTGCTCCCAGGGATCCTCAATGTGATTAAGCTGGCTTAGTAATGCATAATTTTAATAAAAGATGATCCTTTGTTGCTGTATATATGTCAAGCATTATCTAATTTCAGACAATGTACCTATAATCATCTGCATGATTGGAAAGGAGCTCAAAGGAGTCCAACTGATTATTTTAATCATGTAGCTCTACAGGATCTATCACATACATTACCTCCTCTGCAGGTGCTTATCAGAGAGAAAATAAAAAATTCTTGAGGGAGAGGAACAATTTTTTTTAAATTCCTGAAGATCATGCATTTACTAAATATGGAACAAATGTTTCCATGTCTTCTGTGTGTCAGATGCATTGCTACGAACTGGGGATATAATGATGTGTTTGTTCTCATGAAGCTTACCACCTAAAATGAGATTAAGAGATAAGTAATAAAACATGTTTTAAGAAAAAAAATGCCATGTAAACTCTATGTATTGCCTGTGCACTCCTCTTTGCAATAAAACTTGCCTCTGTGTTAAGCTGGACTCTCAGAGAGACCAGAACAGAGGTGGGTTTTATTGCAAAGAGCAATGCACAGGCAGTAAGTATAGTTATAATACAGAACCGTGTTTTGTTGTAATGTCATCAGCGTACATAAAAGTATATTATACAGAAACAATACAATTACACATAGTACTATGTTTTTTGAAGGATAATGTGAGGAGTATTAGTTAAATCCATCTTAGAGGATCTCTCATAAGGACACAGAGTAATTTTTCTACTCTCTAATTAAAAGGGATACTTATGCTTGTCCCAATCAACTTGTTTGCTTTTAACTTACGGCTACTATGATCCTTCTATGTTTTCCTATTTTATATTATAGGGTTTCACTCCCTCCAATATTTGTGGCTCTCACTCTGAAATTCATTGTATTTGTTCTTATTTTTCTCTTATTATGTTTCTCTTAGTTTTTAATACGAATTTGTCTTTATGTAGTGTCCACATCTTTTTAGGCTACTTCACATCATTCCAGATTAAGATTGTATATAAGTAACTAATCAAAAATATGAAATGATTAAAACATCTCAAAGCAAAATGTTCCCAATTTTAATAATTTACAGATATTATTTAATCAGTTAGATAATGTTTCACCTGATCTTTATAACAGACGTTATTAGAAAACCCATACCTTAGGTCGTTGTTGTTAAATTTGAATAATTTTGAAGTGTTTCAAGTTTTAAAAGTTTTATATGCTGTGGATATAAGGGAATCACACAAAAATCAGTTTTTTCTGTACTTCATATATTAACCTCCTACTCATACAATTTTCAGGGGATTTTATTTTAGCACTTATGGAAAGGTTTTTGATCATGCTCAAAGTTTAATATTGCTGCTGCAATAACATCTGTATTTACTTTGAGGAAAAGAACAATCATCCAGCAATTGAAAGACTATACTATGCGGAGGATAACCAAGAACCTTCTTAGAGTTGCAGAGTGTTATGTATTACTAAAAGAGAGGGACGTTTACCACAACTAAGTGAAGTCTTGAGATTCAGCAGCCTTGTGAATTTTTGGTGTATAAAATTACAAAGCTCCTTTTGTGGAAAGATGGTCATTCTCAAATTTATGTCCTTTGTTTACAGAGTATGTATGACTGTAACAACTCTTTGAGTTATTTAGCCTTTGAAATATTAACTTGAGATCGTCTAATTCTATGTGGTTCAAATTAGTTAGATGTGTTAGCTGGGTTGGTTTTTTTGTTTGTTTTTTTGGTGGGGGGGCTCATTTTTTATTTAACTAAATTCCCCAAAGTGCACAAATGACAAAACTGATTGACCCATTTATTTCTCTAGAAGAAAATAACAGAGAATTATTCTTTTAAAATATAAAAGGCTGCAGACAATATCAAAGATTTCAGGCACTTTATTTTCCCTAAGTATTTTAGTTTAATTTGATGCTTCACAGGTACATGACTTTCATATAAATGTACCTCAGAATTGTTTAAACCAATTTTCTGCATTATTTCTGCTCTTGTCCTATCAAGGAACTTCTTACTTTAAACAAGAACCCTACTGAGATTCGAGAAGTCATTTAAAATGCCACCATGGTTTTGCATTATATGACTCTGCACCCCCTTCTCTCAGGATGTAAAAAGAAATAATATTGCACCTGAAAATAACAACTATAATAGAAATGTTCTGCTTTTTTAAACAACCCCTCCTATACCATAGGAATTCAAGTTGGTTGATATAAAAATATAAATAATAGCAGATATTAAATTAATAAATAAAGCCAGCTTGGATGAAGGCGATGGGATGGTAGAGGACATAACTTGCTGACTGTGAAAGTGTTTGATCCAAGTTGGAAAAATGAAGATTCCTTAAGAACTAAGTTTCTTTGTGAGCCTTGTGGTCACAGGAAAGCCTGCCCTTTTATTCTGTGTTCTGAAATGATGTGGAATTTTTTCTCCAAGGCTGTCATTCCAGTACTTTCCATAGGCAAGTAATTGAATATCCAAAAGCCTGATACTGAAGAGCCAAGCTCAACATCCTCTCTTGGCTCCATTCTATGGCTTTTTCTGCTGAATAAGGCCTGCTGAGAATGACTAGATTGTAGTTTATTATGTTGTCCTGATTATGAATCAGTGCAATTTACAAATGTTTTGCATTTGAAACCTAGAGTTGTTTTAGGCTCATTTGCTGACATATGTGAATTTGCTAGAAAGGGCCAGGATCAAATGACATCCACCATCTGTGGAGGGTATTATGTCTAGAGCTAAGAACTGGAAACATAAAAGGGGTTTGCAAAGTGAACTGAACCTACTTAAGTCCCAAACAAAAGCAAATACATATTCTTGCAAAATATGTTCAAAATCATTTGATTTTGAATTACGTATACTCTTGGATGTAAAAGATTATTATAATGCATACACTAATGTAAACTTTTAAATCATAAAGAATATTGAGAACAAATTTAGGCTTTTAGGATATGTTTCTGTGTTAGAGAAATTATTAGAAATTATGAAATAAATAAAAAATCCCAACATATCTTTTGTTCTGAAAGTAACCCCCCCGTATATATAGGGAGAATGTTAAGTCCAAGTCTCATATTTCTATCAAAACCTATCTTCAAACATATCTCCTATCATACTCCTTCTTGTAAATATAAGTTAGTTATAGTTGATTACTTTCCCAAGATTAAATACCTTAGAATTAAAGAACTTGTCTCCTTTATTTTAAAAGGGGTTGGAAAGGGTGATGGAGGATGGGAGCAGAGGACAGGCTGATTTGAGGTCACTTCTCATAGTGAACATATACCAGGCACTACTACAGAACTTGGGTCTGAAACAATGAACAATCAATAAGACAGTCTTTAACGACATTCATATTCCAATGGGAAAAACAGATAATAAACGAATATATATCTCAGGTGGTGGAAAGTAACACCAAAAACAAACCAGGGTAGAGAAATAGAAAATGATTCAGCTTGCATACCAGATGACCAAGAAAGGACTTTCTGCGGAAGTTATATTTGATCAGGACTTGAAGTAGGCAGCAGTTGAAACAAATAAACTGGGAAGAACAGAACGCCCAGTGCAAAGGCCTAGGCCTGGAGTGTGCTAAGTGTATTTGAAGAGTAACAAAGATGCCGGAGTAGTCATTATTGAGAATGCAAGGGAGAGACTAGCAAGAAAGCATATTACATGTGTAGCACTGGGCCTTTGGACAGAAGTAAGAACTCTGCAGGGTTATTTATTTTTTGGTGTATAAGGCAAAAAAAAAAATATGTGAAATAAAATTTACCACTTTTACAAATTTTAAGTGTAAAGTTCAGTAATTTTCAGTATATTCGCATTGCTGTGGAACAGACCTCCAGAATTTTTTTATTTTGCAAAACTGAAACTCTATACTCACTTAACAACAGCTACCCTTTACCCCCTCTCTAGGTCCTGGTAACCATCATTCTGCTTTCTGTCTTGATGAACTTGACTAGTGTATACACATAGAAGTGGAATCATATAGTATGCATCTATTTATGACTGGTTTAATGCATGTACAACACATCCATGTTGTAGCACGTGCCATAATTTCCTTCTTCTTTTAGGATGAATGATATTCTAGTGTGTGTGTGTGTGTGTGTGTGTATCACATTTTGTTTAATCAATTCATTTTTCACTGAAATAAAATCTTACAATTTGTTGATTACTGTGTTGTATCACACTTTAAACCCATTTATATTTCTGCAGGCATTTTATAACTTCTTTTTGTAAATATTACTCTCTAGAAATTTTTCTTTTTTGTATTAAACTTCACTGTTTTTTTTTCTCCCTTCTAAAACAACTGCTATTTGTTCTAATCTTGCTTCTATCACTGTTGCTGCATGGCTTCCTCATTATACTCAGTCTTATTACTGGCATTCATCACAGCTAAAGTAAATAATTATTTGTAAAGGTATTTCTTTTATACCTTTCTTATCCAACTAACAGCCAGCACAAAATAGGCCTTAGAACAGGCGTCACACACACACATACACACACACACAACTACTGGGAATCTATGTTCTTTTGCAGTTCTAATTTATAACCATCTCTCTGAGTTATGGTACAAATTCTTTTCTCCTCATAAAGGCTCAATAATCTAACTAGAGAAAAAATGCTTTTTAGGGCAAAAGCAATATCACTAGGAATACCAATTAAAATGCAAATTAGCAACACAGAATAGAATATACATCATTTTATAAATAAAGTAATATTCAAGGCAAACCTATAAGCAGCAAAGAACTGTGCTGATGTATTAAATACTATCATCATTGATAGTGCCATAATGAAGATACATACATTTATGGCAGATAAAATTTAAAAAAAATTAGAACAGAAGATTAAAAAGTTCACATGAATAAAATGATATTAAAGCATGTATTCAATTTTTGATGGGTAGGGTTGGGAGGAAGGGCATTCTAGGTAGAGGAACAGCCTAAGCAAAGGCAGGATATGGAAGGCAGACATACAGACTCAAATTCTAATGAAATATATTAAAGCATACATCAATTAAGTGTTCTGTAAGGAAATGGTGGGGGAAAATAGTGTTCATGCTGTCTGATATGTCAAGCTAGGGTGTTTGTATCTGATTCAGTAGACAGGCAGTGGGAAGATGTGGAAAGATTTTGAGAAGATGAATAATACAATCTGAACTTTCCTCTATGAAGAATGATCTTGTAACAGTGGCAGATTTCAGGTAGACAATGCCTACAGACTATGAAATCAGGGGAATGGTTATTTCAATAATCCTTAGTGCAGATAACAAAATGTAAAATGTGGCAAGTAGCAATGAGGATGAACAGTGAAGAAGGGATGGAAAGGAAATATATTTTAGAGGTATACTTAACCACATTGGGTGGTTGGGTGACTATGAGGAATTCATGAAAGGAATGGCGCTAGAAGATTCTAGGGGCTGGAGAGCATAGCAGAGACACACCATTAGGAGTTGGGAGGAATGGAGCCAGTTGGGAAGAAAGTATCATGAATTTGATTTTCAACTTGTAATGATAACTTGTGGGTCTACATGAGTCATAGAGGACAAGCGAAACCTATGGGAAATCATTATGGTGGATTGATAGGTACATGGCTATAACTAATGTTTGGATAAGGGTGGGGTTTGGGGATATACAGTAGTGGCTACAGAAGGTACAAAATAATAATGAAAATGTATTAAGCATTTACTAGTTATGAGGAAGTAGGCAAACTATTCTATGCAATTTTTTTTTAAGAAAAAACATCTTTCACAACAGTTCCATGACGTAGCCACTATTGGCTCAATTTTCTTGAAAAAGAAGCAGACATATTAAATAACTTACCAAACATACACAGCTGGTAGGTGCCAGAACTTGTTAGGAGCCTGTTCATCTGACTGCAGAGGTCACTTAGATTAGTGGCCAATATCCCGCTTTTCTTTTAGCACTATTTCTTTCTATCCTGGTCTGTTTTGGTGATAATGCAGTTATTGAAATTATATTATTTTTGATGCTGAGAAACAACTTGGGGTATGCAAAGCTCTAAATACCCAGAACTAATAAAATTACATTGATCTGTAGCACATCAAATTCACTATCCAAAGCAATTCCAGATACTTTTTTCCGATTTAGCAGTAATTAGGTCTAGGGAGGCTCAGGAGTCCTGTGTTCTCACTATTTCTAGAAGATGATGCTTGCACTGCTATGCTTCCAATTATATTTTGAAGATTGTTTTTATTACCATCCCAGGAAAGAGGCAATATAACCTTGTTTCCCCTGTATTATTCTAACCAGAATAAACCTGGATTTATTTAAAGAAAAACAAACCAACAACTACCCAAATACTTCATACCAGAATAGTTTTTTGTTTCTAGGCATAAAAATGATGGTTGCTAAGAGATCCAAAGAGGTGAAAAGCAAAACGAGACAAAGGAGATTGAAATAATATTTGTCTGGTGACTCAGAACAAGATTGAAATAATATTTGTCTGTTGATTCAGAACAATACACGGTTGCTTTGCTTTCTTCTTTCCTCTTTTTTAAAATGAACTAGTGATATTTTCTAAACTTCTGAGTGAATATAAATACCACCCTTGTGCTACTGATCTATTAATGTCCTCTGGATATTTCTAACTGAATAAAGACAGTCGAAACATTAAATTTTAAATACTTCCAATATTAGAAGAAATTATCTTTTTCTTTTTCTTTTTTTTTTTTTTGAGATGGAAAACTGTCACTTGGAAAAAGAGCTTTGGTGTTACCACTGGAAACCTCCCCATAGGGATGACTGATGAAGGCAAATGATGAAACTGTTAAAAATATAATTCTATTTGGGGATTGGAGCATGTTGGGTGCAACAATTACTGAGTTGACTTCCAAGCACGAACAGCATATAGTAACTATGACTTAGGAAGATAATAAACTTTTATTAGTACTTACAGTTGGGGGAAAATTGTAATCAGATCCTTTCGAATGCACACTATTGTTAAGGTCTCACATGCAAGCCAGATGGGGACCTATAACGGGCTTGACTCTTACTCAATATGATGACATCATTTAGCTTGAATTCTTTTTTTTTCTTTGCTATTTACAAAAAAGTGATTAGGTCAAATAATTACTTTTATCAGATTCAAAGCATTAGGAAATCAAACCATTTGTCTAAGATATCATTGGGTCAAGCTTTTCTTCAAATCAAGAAAGAAGTTATCTTATTTTCTTGTCAGAGGGAGACATATGAGAAATATTTTTATGCTCTTTAAAACTAAAAGCAGTAATTACGGTTTGCAGTCGAAATATTCCCTACCCAGCTTCTGGTACCATATTCATCTTATAATGTGGTCATCAGGTAGCTGACCACAGTGGCAGACGATTCTACGGTTTTGTTTTTGAACGGAATTTCACATATGCAAATTTAGGAAGAGAACATTGTCCATTGGTGATCAAATAAATGAATTATGCTTTGTTGATTGAAAGCAGAACAGATTGATTACTTACATGATTGTTTTAAAGATATCTTACACATTGGCAGAATTTAAGATTAAATAAAAATTAAGTTTCAAAAGCACCAAGAACTGCAAAAGAAATATTGTCATAAATAAGCACTATGACATAAAGCTCTCCAAAGCACAGGAAAGAATAATGGCCTATGTTGGTCCTTCAGGGGACATGCAGAATGGAAGAGATAAACGCTTGCTGACCATCAGGAAATGGACATAATGGTGAGTGCTTTCAGTGGGAATAGCTTGGAAAATAATAGAGTTCCTTCCCCTTCAAATCCCAGTTTGCTCAGACATCTATGTATACATATGTAGAATTTTCCCATAATTCCTGATATTTAGAGAGCCCTGAGTACAGTATAAGTTCTCTGAGAGCCAGACTGTCTTCTTCATCAATGAGTTTCTAGTTTCTAATACATGTTCTAGCACACAGGCACATAACACATATTGTTGAATGAATAAATGATTTTTAGAAAGATCTTAAGTCTTCCTCTTCTCTACATACATCTTATTAGCAGACCTAATTAAAATTTGAACCATCTTGGGTTTCTGTCTTCATTGGAAGAGCCCATCTGGGCTCATCAATCTCATCCTCTTCACCAAGCAACTTCGAGTCACATAGCATATGTTTAGTAATTTATCACCTTTACAAAAAAATAAAACTGTGCAAGGGAGTTGTTGCAGTGTAGAAAATCTCATTAACATAGCAAATTCAATCCTCCTACCCATCTTTTCAGCACTGCAAAAGAACAAATGCATGCCCAAATTCAAGAAATGATAGTATTTATATAATGCAACTGTAATGTTGCACTATTTATTATGGTATGGCTTTGGAATAGCTCAGTTTATATGTCCATTCAAATTGTTCAATATATTATGGGATAATTCAGAATAAGACTAAATTGTTCAGTGCTGAGTTTCCAAGTGTTAAAAAAAAGAAATTTTGAGTGCCAAAAGTAAGAGATTTTTTAAAAAGTATTCACAGCAACAATAATTCTGCCACATCAAATGCTTGAACATATACTGTTTTCATCAAGCCTTGAGCTCTATACATACTTGAAAAATCTATTTATGAGCAAGAACCTGAAATGTTGAATGACAACATTTTTAATAGTTTACTTAAGAACTTCTGATAATGCAGTTATTTTTTATATCTGCATATGTTACTCAAATGTGCATTCTGAATACCTTTAACAGAATGCAGTTTAGTCTGCCAGGAGGCATTTATACTGGCGATAGCATGGATATGGGAGCAAAGCAGAGGGTGGCCAAGGCCCAGCAATCAAGTACTGTCCGTTTACCTTAATTGTCATATGTCCAATTCACAGCTGTTGCTCTTGACGTGTGTCTGAGAGAGGTTCTGTCTAATAGTGTATTTCAATGTGAATGAATGATACTACAATATTCACTAAATATGTATTTGATACGATCATTTATGGACTTATTAATTGAAACAAGCACATTTCTAGATGCTGGGGCTACAGCAATGAATCATATAGGTAAATTTCCTCCTCTTACAGAGATTACTTTGGAGAGACACAGATAAAAAAATTAATATGTCAACTGATTAATAGATGCAATCAAAAATAGCATAAGGGTCCTACAGAGTGATATCGGTGTAATAAGGAAAGGCCCCTCTGAGAAGGTGGCATTTGTCAGAGACCTGAAGGATATGTGAGAGTAATTCATGCAGAGGAACCTGTGAGTGCAAAGGTGCAGCTGGGAGCCTGAGTGGCATGTGAACTTGACATAAAAGGAGCCAGTGTGGCAGCAGAGGTGAGAGTGAGAGGGAGAATGGCAGAGAGGAGCAAAAAGAAAAAAACAAAACTTCCAGGGAGCTATATCACGTAAAGCCTCTTAGGCCATGACAAAATCTTTGGGTCACATTCTGAGTGAGATGGGAGCCTTGGGAAGGTTTGAGTGGAGGGGTAAGGTGATCGATTTCACTTGCATTTTAAATGACCCACTTTGGATGCTACAGAGGGGTTGGACAGCAGGTGGAAAAGGGGATAGATTAGATTACAGGACTGCTGTAGAGATAATGAGATAGTTAAAATTCTGAATACATTTCAAAGACAGAGCTGAGAGGCTATATTGATGGTTTGCTTGTGGGAAGAAAGAAAAAAAGCACAGAGGTAAGAATGACACCAAAACTTTTGGCCAGAACAACTGAGAATGTAGAAAGCAATGCCATTAATTAAAATGGAAACTCATAGAGGGGAAAAGATTCAGGGATAAAAGTAAAAATTTAGTTTTGGACATGTCACATTGAAGTACTTATTATAAATTTGAATGGAGATGATAAGCAGAAATTATATAACCAATTTCAGAGTTCACTAAAGTAGTCACGACTGGAAATAAAAACTTTGGGGTCATCAGGATGTAGACGGTGTTTAAAGCCAAGCTACCAAACTAGGTCACCTAGGGAGGGAGAAAGAAATGCAGAAAGGAGCCCTGGAGCATTACCACATTTAGAGAATGTAAACTTTAAAGTTTAAACTTGTTTACTCTCATTCTCTAAATGTGGTAATACTCCAGGGAAAAAACAAACAACCCCATCAACAAGTGGGCAAAGGATATGAACAGACACTTCCCAAAAGAAGACATTTATGCAGCCAAAAGACACATGAAAAAATGTTCATCATCACTGGCCATCAGAGAAATGCAAATCAAAACCACAGTGAGATACCATCTCACACCAGTTAGAATGGTGATCATTAAAAAGTCAGGAAACAACAGGTGCTGGAGAGGATGTGGAGAAATAGGAACACTTTTACACTGTTGGTGGGACTGTAAACTAGTTCAACCATTGTGGAAGTCAGTGTGGCGATTCCTCAGGGATCTAGAACTAGAAATACCATTTGATGCAGCCATCCCATTACTAGGTATATACCCAAAGGATTATAAATCCTGCTGCTATAAAGACACATGAACACGTATGTTTACTGTGGCACTATTCACAATAGCAAAGACTTGGAACCAACCCAAATGTCCATCAATGACAGACTGGATTAAGAAAATGTGGCACATATACACCATGGAATACTATGCAGCCATAAAAAATAATGAGTTCATGTCCTTTGTAGGGACATGGATGAAGCTGGAAACCATCATTCTCAGCAAGCTATCACAAGGACAAAAAACCAAACACTGCATGTTCTCACTCATAGATGGGAATTGAACAATGAGAACACTTGGACACAGGAAGGGGAACATCACACACCAGGGCCTGTTGTGGGGTGGGGGAAGTGGGGAGGGAAAGCATTAGGAGATATACCTAATGTAAATGACAAGTTGATGGGTGCAGCACACCAACATGGCACATGTATACATATGTAAGAAACCTGCACATTGTGCACATGTACCCTAGAACTTAAAATATAATTATATATTATATATATTTATATATATATAAAGAAGTTTCAAAGGAAGGAAAATTGTATTTTCCGTTCTCCTGTTAACAGATACTGACTACTGGTCGACCAGTGTTTTTTCAAAAGGAGGTCCTTGGACCATCTGCCTGAGAAACATCTGAGGTCCCCATTCGTTATGTGGATTTCTGGCTCCACCACTCACTGACTAAATCAGAAACTCTGGGAAGGCTAAAACACAAACCAGGGTTTGTGTTTTCCCAAGTATACCAGGTGAAACTTGAGCCCACTGAAGTTTGGAAATTAGTGGTTCCAAAATGTTTCATAGCATGTCTAGAAAATGATACAACTTGTACAGCATATTGAGTAAATGGATAAAATGCTGATATGGGCAGAAGGGATGGGCCTGAAGCCCTGGCTGCCCAGGCTCTCCTTAAGGTGTGAGGGGATCAAGATATTGGTTGTACCTATAATCAATCTGGAGTCAAATGAGGGTGCTGTGGACACAGTTTAGTCTGTTACACACAAAATTAACTTTTTACAAAACTATTATATTTATATATGTCTTCCAGTGCATGTGGGAGTTACTGAAGTCATAACCAATATCTTATTTAAAATATCTGCTTCAGTCACAAAGGCAAATATAAGATAACCTAAAATCCAAAGGAAATTTCATAGTCTAGAAATTCGTAGTACTAAGTTTTAGGAAAAAAAAATTTGAAGGGCCTTTAGTTTCTGTATCACTAATGAATTCTCTTTCTTGTTTTTCCTCACACAGGCATTTAAGGACTAAACATCTTGTTTAACAGTGAATTTTATATATTTAAGCCTAAGGTAATATTAAGGTAACATTTCCTGAAATCTATTGAGTAAAATGTTAACAGTTCCATAGTTTGAGATACTGTGGGGCCTGCTATACTTCCTTGGTGGTTAACAATTCACACAACGTTATCAAGGAAAAATAATTTAGAAATAAAAGACAAACAAAAAACCCCAAAAACAAAAACAACACACACACACAACAAAACTTATTATTCGCCCCAATATATCCTAGATTTATTTAATCAAAACTATTTCTTTGAAAAAGCATTATTAATGTCTTAAAGTTTAATACTGTTTCTCAGGACCTAATATAAGAAATTCTGGCCTAGAAAATTGTTACAACATGACATGTCAACAACTCCAAGATAGTTTAGTATGATCTGTATACTAGATAACTAACTAGAGCAAAGTGATCATGAATGAGGTGATTATAATTAAGAAACTCTCTGTGGAAGACGAATCTTGCCAGTAAAGAAAAGTGTGACAGTGGGAAGGAAAAGATAGGGCAGCAGGAGAATAGAAATAGGGAAGATGAACTTTTGCCTAAATTCTGAGAAAGAAAATTCCTCACTTTAGGGAGGAGTGTGTGTGTGTGTGTGTGTATCTGAAAAGTATTGTGAAAGATCATTCATTAAGCTGACACTAATTACTGACATTGGAGATGAGAAACCAGTCAGAGGGCTCTTCCTGGAAGGTTATGTAACAATGAGCTGTTGCTGTGTAACAAACCACCCCCCCAACTCAGTGGTTTACAACAACAGCCATAAAATTAGATCACGATTCTGTGGGTATGGCACTTGGGCCAGGTGCAGCTGAGTGATTCTACTGGTTTAGGTAGAGTCATCATGTGTCTCTGGCCAACTTCTGGTCCAATAGACAGCTCTTCTTCTGCGTTTTCACCAACTGTATGCTGGGGCAGAGAAGGCTTATGGGCCACATATCTTCCATCAACCAGGAGACTAGCCTGCTCTTGGTCATGTTGTTCACAGGGTTTCATTAGCAGCAGGAGAGGAAGGTCTCTTGAAGCACAGGCTATGAACTTGCACAACATCATTGCCACCTGATAGGTCAAAGAAAGCTCAAGGCCAGCCCTGATGTAAAGAATGCAGCAGTAGACTCCACCTCTTGAGGGGGTAAGCTAAAAAGCAGTGTGTTCTTTTCTGAAATCTACCCCAGCAGGTGATGGGAAATGCACTGTGAAGACAGCTAGTGGAATGAGAAGGAAGCCAGGAAACCAAGAGTTTGTAGAAGGGGCACAGATAGAAAGAGAAGTAAAGTAATGTAGTAATGTGAGGTCATATAGACTGACAAGATTTGGTTTAAGGTGATCCTGTAGCTTTCTCTGAAATCCAACCTTTGTAGACTAAGAAATAATGATTAATACTCTTGCCAAGTTTTCTAAAGATTTCTTTAAACTATGTATCATTAAATCTTATCTCCCTAAACTATCTCTGGAATCCTTCTATACCAGGTGTACCCCATGTACCTATGTTCAGATAGAGCTGCTCTCACCCTTGATAATGGCAACTTCAGAGTCAGGGGTAAAACTGACATGCATATGTCCAATAGATACAAATATCTTAGTTACAGACATGGCATCTTACCAAATCTTTATATATAGCTTTTGTTAATATGTGGCAACATGTTCCAGGTGTTTTTAATTGAAAGTTAATAAAATTCTAGAGCTAAAACTGCAGATATTTTCAACAAATCCTGGGAAATGGAGAAAAATGGAGTAGATGATTATAAATAAGCTTAAGATCTTATGTAATTTTCAGAGAGAGTTTATAGATACAGACTTGTCCTTTTAAAATATTCATTTTAATATGTAATACATATGTAACAAGAATGAAGTAATACATATATAACAAGAACTTTTAATTCTCTGAAATGATATGCTGTTCCAAAAATTATATGATAGACAATATCACTCTCATTCCAGTTTCCTTATTCACTATCTTCTCACTAGATGAACCACAATTACTGATTTCTTATATATTCTTATAGAACTATATATATATATATATATATATTTTGTTTGTTTGTTTCCATCTTCATCTTCGTTACCTAAGAGATAACATACTACATCTATTGTTCTACACTGTAATTTTCCCTAATTCACGAGTTAAATCAATCTGTAACATCAAGCTGCCTCATTTTTTAAACTGCTGTATTTATCTCCAATTGCATACCAAAAATTAATCAATCCTTTTTGGAAAGACAGTTATACTCTCCAATATTTTGTATTTATAAGCCATGCTAAAATGAATATTCTTTTAGATGTAGTTTTGTTAAACATGCCAGTATATTTGTGGAAACAATCCCAGGACAAGAATTGCTAATGTAAAGAAGAATGTATGCATTTGTCATTTTGACAAATAGTGTCCAATTACTATCGATGAGACATTTTGCTATGCACAATTTAAAGATTATTTTGTTATAATTAAATTTACAAAATGCTTTCCGTTGTGATTTTGAGCACTGTCTCATATTGAACTCGATAGTATAAATTTCTCATTTCTTTCTGAACTTTGTAATTTTTTATTCATTTTTATATTCTTTATTATGATTTATGGTTATTATTTTAATTATTTAGTCTACCTGGCATTTATCTTGTGTAAAGTATAATGTAGAGACATATTTTTTCAATTCTACTCAGGTGTTCCAATCCGCTTATTGACTAATATATATTTTTATTGGTAATTAGAAATAGTATCTTTATTATCTTGATTCATTTTTTTATGTTGTTTTCTTTCTGTTCTTATTTATTGATGTCTCTTTTATCTATATTAGATATCAAACATTGGTTTTTCACAGGAGTAAATAGTTAAGTAGAAGAAAAAGTTGTAATAGTTTGGCAAGGTCGATGAGGAATGACTTAGGGAGTTGCCACTGAAAGGAAAGACAGCATGAAGGAAGGCAGTATCTAAGAAAAGCTAGACAAAGAACGTTACACATATATATCTACATATCACCATCATACCATAGATATCTACACACACATACAGTGGAGAGAGAAAATGAAAGAAATCTTGAAACCATACCTTTATGGGAAGGGAAATATACAGAAGGATTTAGGAATAATACAAAATCCAAAAGCTCCCATAGGGATGGAAGATTAGGATGAGATTTATCCTTAGCATTGTGGTCTGCAGTAGTAGGCACGACAAATAGTACCTCCCTTTCCTACTCCAGTTATGAAGCAAAGTTTCTCCCTCCTTACTGATAGAGGCAAAATTAGAAGTCTTGGGTGTGGGGCTGTTAACAAAGAGGGCCTGCTAATCCTGAGCTCCAGAATTTTTTATATTTAACGACTTCATCAAGGCAGTACAAGACTAGAGACGCTTCTCTCAAGAAGAGCTGGTTCTCCCTGGAGTGCAGCCAACCTGCCACTCACTGCAGGCATCTTGCTCCCTAGAGGAACAGGGATAGAGCAGAACGAGCTGGTCCAGATGTTTCCAAACAGGAACATGGCTTCAGATAACTCAAGCAGAAGCAGAGTGAATCAAGGGGTAGTGAAAGGCAAGAAGGGTGTCAAAACCTCTCATCTAGGAAATCAGAAGGAGGAAAAGGTATTTCCTACAACATTAGATTTCTAGGCCTAATGAATGATGAGAGAAATGATCCCTGGAATAGAACAAGAAGGCATCCGTTTCAGGCATGCTAACCAATTAAATGCCTGTTCCTACAGGTAAAGGAATAAAGGATAATCAGGTAGATGCTACTAGAAATTGTAAAATGAGCCTAGGTTTTGTTGTTATAAAAATGATAAGGCATTTACTAGGAATTTTTAGGAATAAATAGGTAAAAACACAAAATCACTCATTTACTGTCACTGGTCACAAAGAGGAAGAGTGGTCATAATCACTATTGTTATACAATTATATCTCAAAAGAAATCTATAATGATTATATTCATAATAGTTTAGAGATGAAAAGTTTGCCCTCATTGCATGTGGCCAGGTACCCCACCACACACATATATATGCATGTGTTCCTGTACACACACATGCACACATATATGGGTACACACACACACAACCGATTTATTAAAAGTAATGGCAAAAACCACAATTACTTTTGCACCAGCCTAATAACTGAGGGAAAACAAGAATGCTCTGCACTCTAGTCAGTTACTAAATAATGTGAGCAGACACACAGGAGCCTTAGCTGGACTTTCCTTGTGCATTTACATTTTTCCTTAGTGTTTGAGATCGGCTTTTTAACTTCAAAACACTTTCTTGTTCATTTAAGGAGAGGCATTACAGAAGTATGATCTTTGAAAAGGTTGAGATTTTACTAACCTAATGCAGTACACCCACAAGGTAATGAGTAACTGTTATCCATAATACTGACAAAGACATGAAAATTCTGAAAGCTCACTAAGCTTCAAATAAGAAATTGATGGCTTGCAATAGTATTTGAATGGCTGATTCCAGAAGTTAAAGGAAAAAAAATGATTTTCAAATAATAACATAAGAAATAAAAAGAGAATTCTCATTTAATTACTCTCATTTGTGCCATCTACCATTTAATTTCATTAAATATTTAATAATGCTGAACTGAAGATCAGTTGGCTTCACTACAATCTTGATAAATTACTTCATTTTATTCTAAACTTTGGAATTCATATGTTCATTACTTAAAACTATAATTCCATTGCCATATCATAAATCAATAGATTTGTACTTGTGTAAATTGTAAGGCAAATTTGTTTTCTGGGTGTCTGCTTTAAATATATTTGTTTCCATGGTGTTGGAAATATTAGGTGGAATATGTGAGTTCTTACTTTGTTTCTCATTTCTCTAAATCAATACTTCTAAAAGTACACTCCCCAGATTGGCAGTGTTGGCATTACATGGATGTTTGTTAAAAGCACAAATTCAAACCATCCCCTAGACCTGCTGAATTAGAAATTGTGGGGATTAAGACCTGGAAATATATGTTATAACAAGTCCTCCAGGAGAGTCTGATGCATGTTAAAGAGTGAGAACCGTAGTCCTATGTGAATCCACACTGTCCATTTCAAAATTCTCTCTCTGAAATTGAGTCATAAAAACTCAGATAATACATCTTAGAGATTCATAAGGACATGGCAGTGGAAAATTACAGTGTCACATTGAATGTCTATTTAGGTAAATAAATATAGTGGCAGAAATTGTGCCTTTTCCTTGATCTGAAGAAGACAGGCTTAGGATTAAAATATATAGATATAACACAGGATGAAAGGATGCCTACACAATTTACTACTTTAGAAGAAGACTCTAATTTCCACTTTATAAGAGCACAGTCGTATCTGCTGGCACCTAATAAAATATAACTTGTAAATATTGATCCTTTAATAGAAGTGATTCTTATTCCCCAAAGATGAATTGGTTCTCCAGTACTTTACTTTATGAATAAATATTTGCAGGATTATCTTGTCTGTGGCCCTTAGGGAAGTGGTAGAAGCACGGATGGGGTGTCATCAAAAAGCAGCTTTAAAAGGTCAAGAAACAATACATGCTGGCGAGGTTGCGGAGAAATAAGAACCCTTTTACACTGTTGGTGGGAATGTAAATTAGTTCAACCATAGTGGAAGATGGTGTGGCAATTCCTCAAAGATCTAGAACCAGAAATACCATTTGACCCAGCAATCCCATTACTGGGTATATCCCCAAAGGAATATAAATAATTCTATTATAAAAATGCATGCATGTGTATATTCATTGCAGCACTATTCACAACAGCAAAGACATGCAATCAACCCAAATGTCCATCAGTGATAGACTGGATAAAGAAAATGTGGTATATATACACCATGGAATACTACATAGCCGTAAAAATGAATGAAATCATGTCCTTTGCAGGGACATGGATGAAGCTGCAAGCCATTATCCTCAGCAAACTCATGCAGGAACAGAAAACCAAACATGGCATGTTGTCATTTATAAGTGGGAGCTGATCAGTGAGAACACATGGACACAGGGAGAGGAACAACACACACTGGGGCCTGTGAGGGGTTGGGTTGGGTTGGGGGAGGGAGAGCATTAGAAAAAATAGCTAATGGATGCTGGGCCTAATACCTAGGTGATGGGTTGATAGGGGCAGCAATCCACTATGGCACACGTTTACCTATGTAACAAACCTGCACATTCTGCACATGTACCCTGGAACTTAAAATAAAAATTAAAATATAAAAATATATATACAAGTCTATCTATCATATTAGCTTTCTTCAATGAATGAAGCTGTGATTAATTCATCAAAAAAAGCAGCTTTAAGCTCAGCCCAAACCATCTGTTCTTGAAATAACCACCAGTTATTTTTGTTGGTATAGAAGGACAACATAGCACCAAGGTTGTCATGTCCACAAAGATTCCTCCAACTAATAGTGCTTCTCCGGACTTGTCAGCCTCCTTTGTAGAACTAATATAATTCATTAAAGATAAGAATAATACATTGCAAATATTACTCCAAATTATTCTTTAATTTTATTTACATAGAAAAAAATGTTTCTTGTGTCTATTTATATTACAAGCTTAAGCAAATGTTTTCTCTCCAAATTATTTAGTCATATGTATTTTCTTCCAGTGCTTTTCTTTTTTCACTTAAATTTGTAATACATCTGACATTTGTTTGGCTATGGGTATGAATTAGGAGTCCATCATTTCTTCTAAAGAACTCCCCATCCCAAGATAATATAAAGTAAGAAAACTTGTTGGCTGTCAAGGGAGGACTTGTGAATACTAAGACTATTTGAAAATTGTAGAAAAATGTTGCCATCTAATCTTATTTCCTATGATCTGCTTAATAGCATTTTGTCATTGTGTTTTTTCAGGGGATTGACTCAAAAAATTACTGGTTAAATGAGGTGCAAGCACAAACAGTTTACTAATTCCGAGGTTTTTTTAAGGTAACCAGTTTCTTCTCGGATTTTAAACTTTTTAAAAGTTCTCAAATTTTTAAAAGTCGCACTGAGTTTTTTCTTCTGATGAGATCCCAGTGGACTATTTGTTCCAAAGACAGCTATATTTCTTCTGAATAAATGCAGCTTAAAACATAAAAAAACTTTGTTCCCTGGGTCCCTCTCTATTGCTCTTTGCTGTAAGTTGATACAATTTATAGTCCCTTACTAAGACCGATTGCTTATTTTCTTTAGAACATGTTTCCTTTCGGGGGAAACTGAACCGTGTATTTCTCTGAGGCAAAGTTCTGAGGCAAAGAAGCTCTTGAGGGAAGAAGTTCTGAGGCAAACACAGCATCTCCATGCCTTCATGGACTTACACATTCCATTTAGCTTTCCAAGTTATTTTAGCTGATCTTTCCTTATCAGACTTGGGCATTCCTCAGAGTGCTCTTCTGTAATCATAGAGTGGTATGTTGGCTGCACTACAGAGACTGTGGCCTGGTGGACTCCAGATAGAATTGCCCGACAGAGACTCAGTTCTAATTCTTACTGTGCCATTCATTAGCTTTCAATTCTTGCTAAAGCCCCTTAATCTTCCAGTATTTCAAGTTTTGCTGCAGCAAGTGATAATAATGCTGATGTGTTCTACCAGAAGGGTATTAGGATTAACTAATTAATGGTCACAAAGAGCCTTTTAAATAGAAAGTGCCAAATGTCTTTCCTGGTATAAAGTAAAATCATTTTGCCTGTCTTTTTATCTGCCTTTTCTTGTCAAACTGTCTTCTGTCATCTGCTTTCACAGTGCTTAGGCCATTTACTTTTCAATTCAGTTCCTTCTAAAAGACTTTAAACTACAGGCAAAACTACTTTAGTTCCAATTATAAATGGGACCCCACTTTTATAGCTCAATGCCTAGAGGACCTGAGTCATACAGTGCTTCTGATTCACCTTCATGCTAGTGTTTAAAATAAAATCCATATATATAGCATAAGGAGATTTTAAAGGGTCAGATTCAAATTACCAGAAACTTCAGTTAAATAAAAAACATTTTCCTCACAAATCAGTTTCCATAAGTCAAACAGGTTATACATTTGATTTTAAGAATATGCACACAAATTCAAAGATGTGTCATAGTCTGCTCAATATTCTGTAGAGGTGTATCTGTAGACTAGATATTCACATAAAACCAGGGCACTATGAAAAGTAAAAGGAGGTCTGTTTGTGATACAGTTTATAGCTGATCACTAATCACTAAATCAGAAGATCAGCCTTGTATCAAAACCAGGCTAACTGCGATATATGGTCACCATGTCCATACACTTACTGAATGATAATCATTGGCAATCGGCCTGATGATACTGATTGACTCAGGCAAGATTTTAGGTTTCTCTGTTATTGACATAAAGAAAACATAAAAAGGTTTTCTGTCTGAGTTAATTAGTTAATTTAGTTAGAATTTTTTGTTTACTAATCATTCTTTGGCCACATGGAGTCTTCATAATTCAGAGATACATAGGGTAGTAACTAAATACAGCAATCATCTGTTTTCAAGGCATCAATTTGAGGTCTTCTGTTTTGTAATGATTCTTTCTTATGCATGACAATTTCAAAATCCTGCCCTCCAGGGACATGTAGTAGAAGGGAGTCTGGGCTGGTAGAGCACCTTTCAGAGTCTCAGAATGTCTGTGACCTTGACATGGACTGCATTATCTTACCAAAGAATCGCCCACTGCAGAAGGACTTGTAATAGTACTAGCTAATAACTAGCACTGTCTCCCCTCTGGGACGCTACGACTAACAAATCACAGCTCTCAGCTCAAGAGCAAAGAAATACCTGTTTCTCTGATTTCAGTGTGAGTAAAAATCACTAGTTTGTCTAAAATAAGTACTCCTGGGGCCCACTCTCAGAGATGCTGATGCAGTTAGCTTGTCAAGGGGCTATCTTGCATTGCTGAAAACATCCTTGGTTATTCTGAAGCACATAGCTGTGGATCTCTCTTCTAGGAATAGAATATTTTTTTCCAAATTGTAAACACGAAAGTTTGGACCATAACCTGTCCATGGCTCATAAATATGGTTACACCTGTATTTACACTGAAACATTTTGGACAATGATGACTGCAAATTGATAGGCTAAGTAAATCTAATATTTTTCTATAAAATAAGAAAGAGCAAGTAGAACCAACTTATGAAGAATTTTTTAAGTTAAATCATTTAAAGCTAGACGCTTCAGTTAAGAACCTTTTCCCCCAAAACTTCACTTCTTAACATGCCTCAGGTTATTCTGAAAAAAGTGGTTGATGGGCCTCAAACACACTGAGAAACACTATTACTAAAAGTTAGTTGACTATCACAAAGCTTTATATTTCATAACAATGATTGTGTAGATTTATAAAAGGAATCCTAAACATTTAGAATATTTTTTAATCCAATAAACTATAAGCAAACATAATTATAACTCATATCTTGGAATGTTTTACAATTTAATGGGGAAAATGGACCAAATGCAAAAAAAACAAGTATAATTATGCAAATAACATTTTATTTCCCTGATTATTTAAAAAGTGTTTGATATACACTATGGGATATTACTCAGTCTTAAACAAACTCCTGTAATTTTTGAACAACATTAATGAACCTACAGAACCCTGCTAAGCAAAATAAGCCAGAAATAAAATAACAATTACTGGATAATCTCACTTATATATGAAATCTACAAAAGTCAAACTTACAGAAGCAAAGAGTAGAATGAAAAGAGAAGGTCATGAGGAGTTATTGTTCCCTGTTACACAATTCAGTTATGCAAGATGAATGAGTTCTGCAGGTTAAATGTACAGCATAGTGACTACTTACCATAGTTAATACTGTATTGTACACTTGAAATTTGTTAGATTTTAAATATTCTCAACACACATTCATAGAAATTGTAGAAATTGTTACTATGTGAGGTGATGAATGTGTTAATTAGGTTGAGGTAAACATTTCACAATGTATATGTACCTGAAAACATCACATTGTACACTTTAAACATATGCATTTTTTTCAATCATACCTCAAAGAAGCTGGAGAATAAAAAGGAAGTATTTGAGAGCCATATGTGTTTCTGCACTTATTCCACAACTATTGATTTGACTTCTATGAAATGGGACATATTATTCAATGTGCTTGTAATGATGATGAACAAAGTAGACAGCAATATAGACCTAACTTGAAACCTCAGTATTGACTTTTACAAGACAACTTATTAAGAGTTATAAATTGATCAAATTAGATGTGTTAATATTGATTGGAAAGAAGCATGCCATAACTTAATTCCTCATTCATAGGTTCCTTTTTTTTCTTTTTCTTTCTTTCTTTTTTTTTGAGACAGAGTCTCATTTTGTCACCCAGGCTGGAGTGCAGTGGTGCAATCTTGGCTCACTGCAACCTTCACCTCTCAGGTTCAAGTGATTCTCCTGCCTCAACCTCCCGAGTAGCTGGAATTACAGGCACCCGCCACCATGCCCAGCTAATTTTTGTATTTTTAGTAGAGATGGGGTTCCACCATGTTGTCCAGCCTGGCCTTGAACTTCTGACCTCGAACTCCTGACCTCATGTGATCCACCCACTTCAGCCTCCCAAAGTGCTGAGATTACAGGTGTGAGCCACCACACCCATCCGGTTCATTTTTCTAATTGAATCCTTATAATATATGGTAAAAGCAAGAGGAGACGAATAAGTGATAGACATTTTGACAAGGATGAGGAATAAAGATCTTAAGAAAAAAAAGTTTTAAGGGAGAAGTGAGAACACCGAACTCCCTCTATGTTCAATTACCAGAATCCTTCAAAGGCCCAGTATGAAAACCATTACAAATTATTGCAATAAGCCAACAATAAAAGTATATTTTAGGATATAAAACAACAATATATGAAGATAGCTGCACAGATGAATAGATATTATCTCTAACTTTCACAATCCCTGAGCTAAATTTTGCTTAATTAAAATTAAACAATCATAGTTACAGAAAATCTTCGTGATAGAACCTTAATTCAAACCCAAGAGCTGGTTATTTATAGTTATGAACTATCATACTTAGTAACTAAACTAAGCCCCACTAATTTAATGTATATTATGAAGATAAAGTAATACTGATTTTATATGATTCCTTTGAGTATTAAAAGGTATAACATATTTAAATTATTTAGCATTGTGTGAGGCACATAGTACTCAAGAAATATCAGCAAATGTTTTACTCTAAGTCAAATCATTCAGTTTATTATTTCTTCATTACATTTTCTGTAATATGAGTGCAATATTGTCTTGTTTAATATAGGTGTTGTGATGGTTTCATGGATATTTAGACCTTATAAGATGTCTGTTATCTTTAGACTTTAATTACAAAGTTTATATAACAAAGGCATTTTTTAAAAATATAAGCAGGCCGGGCGCGGTGGCTCACGCTTGTAATCCCAGCACTTTGGGAGGCCGAGGCGGGCGGATCACGAGGTCAGGAGATCGAGACCACGGTGAAACCCCGTCTCTACTAAAAATACAAAAAATTAGCCGGGCGTGGTGGCGGGCGCCTGTAGTCCCAGCTACTTGGAGAGGCTGAGGCAGGAGAATGGCGTGAACCCGGGAGGCGGAGCTTGCAGTGAGCCGAGATTGCGCCACTGAACTCCAGCCTGGGCGACAGAGCGAGACTCTGTCTCAAAAAAATAAAAAAATAAAAAAAATAAAAATAAGCAAAGGACTACAGAACTCGTTTCATAAAAATCACACTTATAATTGTGCCGCTTACCTTGCTCATTTCTTTTATACTGATCTAGGGTTGCCTATTAAGCATTCTCTTCCTCAGATTCTGTACTTTACTGAAATACAATAGAGAGGTCTTCAATTATAGAGGAGAAGAGAGCTGATGAATTGTTAAACCATTCCCCTTGTGGGAATAATGTCTTTGACTAAATACAAACACAACGTTCAGGGAACAAGCTGGAAACCTTTGGCTGAGTTCCATTATACAGATCTGCTTATGTCCCCGCCCCTCAACCCCCACCTATCCCACCCACTTGGTCCTGTATTTTGTTCTTTATTATCTTGCTCTTTTATTACATATTATTAATATAAGAACTTTCAAAAATTCTTTGGAGAACTCAAGGGAAATGGTAAGCATTTAGGGTAGATGAGCTCAGACTTTTCAAAGGCACAAATTTTGGTGAGTGGGAAACAGATGGTAGGACAAATGTTAAAGCCTTATCTGTCCTCTGAAGCTACTCCCAAATGACCCTCTTCTTACCTGAGCTCACCAAAGCCACCTGTCCCATTTTCTGGGTGGCTCCCGAGGGCCATTTTACCAACCAGGAGCAAGCTGAGTGTCTCCCTCCCCTGCAGTGCAGCCTGTGGGAACTACAGCCAGGGACCGTGCGGCATCTTACCCTTGTCTTTTCCATCATGAAAATGCTTGATTCCTCTCACTGTTTGGCCACATGCATACTGAAGCAATAGCATTTATTTTTCTATTTCCTACAAAAATCTCTAAACGATATTTAGTCACCCTCTATTTAGGTAAAAGTACTTGCTAATATGATGAATGCCTCATCATTTGGTATCTTTAATAGAATTGCCAGAACACAGACTACAATGCCTTCAATTTTATCTTCAGTGATTGATTTGGAGAGGAAAAGTATTGATTCTGTTATCAGACAGGCTGAGGAGTAATGGGAGTAGTTCATGAGTGGCTTCACTTGCTTTTCCCCTTTGTGAGCACATAAAACTCAAAATTCCATATTTTCTACTTTCCTCCAATAACAAGACAGTCATACTTGAGTAGTAACCAGTTCTTAGAGTGGAAAATATAGACTGCAAAAAATTGGGAATTGAACAGTGAGAACTCATGGACACAGGAAGGGGAACATCACACTCTGGGGACTGTTGTGGGGTTGGGGGATGGGGGAGGGACAGCATTAGGAGATATACCTAATCCTAAATGACGAGTTAATGGGTGCAGGAAATCAACGTGGCACACGGATACATATGTAACAAACCTGCACATTGTGCACATGTACCCTAAAACCTAAAGTATAATTTAAAAAAAAAAGATATTTTTTTGATAGCTGATGTTCTCACTATATTTGAATTCACACAACTGCACCAGGGATAAAATGCACACGTGTGTGTGTGTGAATGACTATATATATTATCTGTAAGTAGGGCAGCTCTTGTTTGATTTAGCACAGAGTGATTTTTCTGAAGGATATTTAAAAAAGAAGATTGTATATGTGAAGAAATAGTGTGGCCATTATGCTCAGGTAACCTTTTCAAATATGTATGAATGGTATACATTCCCTTGTTTTGTTCTATTTTAAATCCAAGGTCTACCTTTCAAAGTAAGAAGTTGGCATGACGTTTTGAAATAGTAGCCAATATTGGTAAGTGTAAGTTGCAATGCCATTCTCATAAACAAATGATTAAGTTGTATTCTGTACACCATTAGGGAAAGCAATTTGAAAGTAATCTCAAAAGCATTAAAAATATGCATAATTTGTGATCTAGTAACTACATTTCTAAGAACCCATGCTAATAAAATAAGCATGTAAACAATTATTTTTGAGCAATGATGCTTGCTATTAATAATGTTAGAATATAAGAAATTTCTGAAGTATCCAAAGATTAGAAAATTAGTCAATAAATTAATCATAACATTATGGTACCACTAAAATCATATTTGTTTTAGGAAGAAAATAAAGAAAAAATATGCTTTATAGGTGTATATATTTCCAAAAGATAAGAAAAAACGCCTAGGAGATAATGCCACTTAAGAAAAAAGGTTTCAAAACTATAAATCAAATATTATACTTCTGAAATTATATATATACAAAATATATGAAAATAATAGAACACAGCAAACTCTTGATGTTCTTCTATTCAGTTACCTCTACATGGTAGCATTATTAGAGGCTTTAATTCCTCACAGATTTTTCTGTATTGTTTACAATTAGTGTGTATAATCGCTTGAATCTGGGGAAAATTTCATTTTTAAAATATCAAATTATTTCCCATCTGTTCCACTGTTCACCATACACTAATTCATACTGCTATTATTATTGCTATCTCTCAAATATGTCTTCCCTAAACTACACATACTTAAGCTTCCCAAATGCTTCCATTAAATGTTTTATATTACCCTCAATAGAGTCAAACTGCTGCAAATAAAACATTTACAAAGAGTCACTCACTGAAAAAGGTGCTTCACTTATATTGCCAGGAATAGTACACAATTATTAGAGAATGTCATTGAAGAAACTGAGAATCTTAAGGCATGTGAACCTTATTAAATAAGATGTTATCAATGTTAGTATTCAAGGAATCAGGAAAAGTTAGTGAGATCTCATTATTGGTCTGTCAGCTCTCAGCTGGAAAGATTGACAAGAATCTTCTAATGTTATGGTCTCTATTTTGTCTTAACAAGAACAATTCATTATTCGCTGCATGAGATTTGAATAAGATTTTACAAATTATACTTACTCTTTTCTGAATGTTGTGTGGAAGTGCATCAGATCAACCTAATTTCAAATTACGCTTTTGTGCAAAGCATTAAGCTTACTGCTCCAAATATATTTTCATTCCAGGTAATTTTCATTATCATTATATATTATAATCGTGTATAAGTGATCATGACATATTGGCATGGTGTTATCACTTTCAAAATCTAATAAATATTTCAGTTATTTTTCTCAAAAATTAAGTGTCAGAAACAGCATTCTCTTAAACTGAGTCCTGATGGCATTTTAAGTAATGAATATGGGCAGAGAGGGAAAAGGGCATCAGAAAAAGTCTCAGAAAATGGAAATATCTAAGGCAAAAGAGAAAAATTACTGAAAGAGAATTCTGCCGTAGGAAAAACCGGTTCTTGTCACACGACAAGGAACGATTAGGTTTGCAGACACTTTGTAAGGTGAGAAGGACAGGGTTTATTGGGTGAAAAAAGGAAAAAAGGAGAAACTGGGACTCTCAGCAAAGTGAGAGTCCTGCTAGCTGGCTTTCTGCCTCACAGACTGAATCCCTGGTTACCACCCAGGAACAGGAGAGGCCAGGCTCCTCCCCACTGAAAATAGCGTGAGCTTCCATGGCTCCACCCTGGTGCACAAGCCTCCCAGTGCACAGGCCGGTTGGAGGTTCTCTAGGGACCTTCCCCGTTTATACTTGCCTGTCTCAGTTCCAGATTGCAGAAACACAGTGAAAGGACAGTGGAGGAAAGAAGGGTGAAAAAAACACAAGCAAAACAAAAAAACTTGGGATGGGAACTAGCAAGGTGTATTATACCAGGCTTAGGAGTTTGGACTTCATCCGGAGAGCTGTGGAAAAGCCATCAAAGACAGCAGCAGAGTCACATGAATCAGAAATGCGTTACTTATTTATTTATTTATATTTTTTGAGACAAAGTCTCGCTCACTCTGTTGCCCAGGCTGGAGTGCAGTGGCACGATCTGGACTCACTGCAACCTCCACCTTCCAGGTTCAAGCAATTCTCCTGCCTCAGCCTTCCAAGTAGCTGGGATTACAGACATGCACCACCACACCAGCTAATTTTTGTGTTTTTAGTAGAGATGGGGTTGTGCCATGTTGGCCAGGTTGGTCTCGAACTTCTGATCTCAAGTGATCCACCCGCCTAAGCCTTTCAAAGTGCTGGGATTACAGGCGTGAGCCACCGTGCCTGGCCAGAAATGTTCTCTAGAATGATTACCTAGGCTTCCAGGTGGAAATGTACTGATTGATCATTTTAAGTAAACAAATGTTTATTGATCATCTACTCAGTACTATGCACATGATTGATACTGGGGATTTATTGATGAACTAGAAAAGGGGTGAGGCTGGGAATGGAGATGAAAAACATTAAACAATATAAATGTGGTCAGTGTTGCCAGAGAGGATGCCTTAAGCTAATCTGGAAGACCTAACACAGACTGGGGAGAGAGAGAAGGCTCTGAAGGAAATGACTTTGAGCTGAGACCTTAGCTAGCTTGGCAGGATCAGAGCAGAGGGTTGCGAAGACACATCAGGATGTGGGAGAGCACAAGATAGGAGACAGCTTAGCAGGGTCAAGGAATTTAACAAAGTTAAATACACTATAGGTTAGTGTAGAGAGCTTGGAGGAGACAAGGCATGGTGATGGATAAGGAGGGCGAAGCTTAAACATGCAGAGTGCTGCAAGTCAAGAACTATGATCTTTATTCTAAGAGCAACGGAAAGCCTTAACTCCAAAAACAGGGCAGGACAAAATCTGATTTGCATTTTTGAATGGTCATTCTTAGAAGCACTGTAAAAAACACATTGGTAAGTCAAGGGAGGCTAGTTAGGCAGCTGGTAAAACCACCTCAAACGTAATTTAGATAGAATGAATAATTTCTAAAATCTGAAAGCAGAGAAGGGTGACTATAGTTAATCACAAAGTATTGAATGCTTCAAAATAGTTAGAAGTGAGGACTAGAAATATTCCCAACGCATAGAAATAATAAACACTCCAGGTGTTGGATACCCTAAATTCCCTTGCTTAATCATGACACATTCTATGCGTGTAACAGGATGTCACATGTATACCCATAAATATGTTCAAATATGATGTATCAATCAATATAATTACATGGTTATGTGTGTATATATATATATATAAAATTACCTGGTTACATATATATATAATGTTATATATAATATATATTATATATAGTAATATATTATATATAGTATAGTTATATATATTTAAATATATGTGTGTATATATATTTAAAACTAGGTAACAGTGTTTCGAATAGTACATGTAGTAATAGAAACAGAAAGAAGTGGACTAAGGCATTTTCATCCAGCACCTTCTCACCTAATGACTAAGACTCCATGCAGGAAGCCAACCCTGTTCTTTATGGAATATAAACCTTACAGTTCCCTCTGTTCAGTCTGACAGGCAGAGGCTTGACTCCTTCATGGTGACTCTACCATTTGTTTTCAAGATGGCCAATGAGCCAGATACCATGATGCCTTTTTAAACAATTCATTTAATAATAACTACCACAACCCATTGTTACAAGGTTTAAATGTGATAAATTATTTTAAAGTGCTTTGGAATCTACAATCATTTTATGATACACATTATTAAGTGGTGAAATAAAAAAACCCTAAACAGATATCCACTCATCAATATTTATTAATCAAGCCTTTTCTACGTGGTTGACATTGTGGGGGATGGGAAAGACAGAAGAAATTTATGAACATAACCGGTTGTGATTTAAAGAGGTGCTTCAGTGCTAATAAAATTAAGGGAACAATGAAAATAATAAGGTGGACCCAGACCTTAGGCTCCAAATATAGACCATGTTTCTGTTTCAAGTCTGTGAGAACTGTGCTGAACTAACCTTGTAAAACATTTCATCTTTTCTTGATTTGTTATTTAGAAGTGTTGATTGCCCTAGGGAGAGAATTATCATCTTGTGAGTGAACTTGGGAAGTTTCTGGTGGAGATTTTCCCAGCAGTTGGAACCCAGATGATGACTGCATCTGCCCAATGTCATGGCCAGACCCTCATAGTTTATGTTTCATTATAATGGAATTAGGTAAACAGAACCTTGAAGGTTTACAGATAACAGATTCCAAGCTTTTAATTTCTCTTTTATTTTCCTTCCTGTAATGGAAGAAACTGCTCATAGGAAAACACACCCAAATAGATTATATTCTTGGTCAAATCATTTTAATCTCATCTAAACTGCCTCTGGTTCCTTTCATATTTCTGCCACAGTCTTCCTGATCTAGACCAGGTTGTTAATGATCACTTTCACTCACCCTTTATGAAAACACCACTTGTATTATCACTTATTCTATTGCTACCCTTAGATCTATGTTCTAAAAAATATAAAGACCCAAGTTTCATGAAGCAAATAAATTTTAAAGAGAAAACTAAAGTACATTTTTAGTTTCTTAGCTTGTGAAATTGGACAATTTTTGAGTATAGTTGATTACACATACGCTTACTTAATATAAATTTTATTTTAAAGATTATGAAGATACAGCTTATTAATAGTAGAAAAGGTATTATGAATATCTGTTTTTGTGATTATAATTTTATATGAAGAAAAGATAGAAGATATATATCTTAGTTGTAAGAAAATTCAAAAACATCCCCAAATTTCAATTTCCTTATCTTGACCACGGAAAAATAATATCAAGGGAAGATGTTCTGAGGATTACAGAGGATATCATCCAGAATAGTACTTTAGAAAGCAGAAAACACCATATAAATTTATCATTGACAGGCAGCTTTTATCTCGAGGCCTAAGTTTAATCAAGGATTTCAAAACATAAAGTTGACTGAAAAGTTTTGTTGAGTAAAGTGTATACTTCATTCAGTCATAACTTTTACATGTGAAATTTAAGAAAACATATCCATTAATTTCATGAAATAATATATTTTAATAATTAGAGTGCTTTTGAGGTTTACTATTTTGAACGTAATGACTCATTTTAAAATATTTTACATTTTAGAAATTAAGATTTT
This sequence comes from Hylobates moloch, assembly GCF_009828535.3. Classification (NCBI taxonomy): domain Eukaryota; kingdom Metazoa; phylum Chordata; class Mammalia; order Primates; family Hylobatidae; genus Hylobates; species Hylobates moloch. The sequence continues at coordinate 137,480,254 of NW_026652279.1, forward strand.
TCTCTGAACTTGAGATTACAATATACCAGTTTACTTATTCATTCATTCATGCTTCCAGTAAATGTTTATTGCACAACTAATATATACCTGGATACTATGATAAGTTCTGGGGATAAAAAGAAAGAAATGAAGATGTCGTCTTCTTTTCTATCATATACATATCATATATATAATATATAATATATAATAATATGATAATATATCATATATAATTAATATATATCATGTATAATTATATATGATTAATATATGATATATCATGTATAATTATATATGATTAATATATGATATATCATATATAATATATGATATATAATTAATATATAATATATATGATTAATATATATGATATGAAATATAACATTTTGATATATGATATACAACATATATCAAAATGTCATGTAGCAGCACAGAATATATGATATATGACATATCATATATCATATAATTATATATAATATATATTACCTTTATAAGTAATTTTATATATATAATTATATATTTTATATTTATATAAGTATTTTATATATAATTATTTTGTATATTTATATAATTATTTAATATGATATATAATATATAATTATATATGGTATATTATATATGATATATATGATATATAATTATATATGGTATATTATATATGATATATATTATGTATCATGTATAATTATATATGTCATATACATCACATATAATTATATATAGTGTATATATATCATGTATAATTATATATGGTGTATATATATAATTATATATGGTGTATATATGGTGTATTATATACCATATATATGATATATATCAGATACCTGATATATACAATTATATATGGTATATAATACACCATATATATACCACATGTACCATACCATACACCATATATCAGATATATGATATATCATATACCATATATAATTATATATGGTATACTCTGTGCTACTGCAATGTGACATTTTGATATACATATATGCATAGTGAAATGATTACTACAGTTATACAAATTAACATATCAATTATCTCACATTTGTATCTTTTTTAATGGTAGAAGTACTTAAATGCTAGTCTTGGCAAATTGCTAGGATACCATAGAATATTATTAACCATAATGCTTATGTTGCACATTAGAGATCTAGACTTATTCATTCTATATAACTGTAACTTTGGAATTTGTTTCCCCATTTCCCTCACCACTCCAACCCCTAGTAAGTAATCAGCATTCTAGTCTTTGTTTCTATACATTCGAGGTTTTTTTTTTTTTTTTTTAGATTTCACATGTAAGTGTGAAATGCAGTATTTTTCTGTGTTGGCATATTTCATTTAGCATGATGTCCTCCAGGTTCATCCATGTTTTCTCAAATGGTCAAATGGGATGGAAGCATCTCCTTTTTTAAGACTGAATATTAATTATCTATATCCTCCACAATTTCTTTTTCCATTCATCTGCAGATGGATACTTAAATTGTTTCCATATCTTGGCTATTGTGAATAAGGCTGCAATAAACATGGAGCACACATATCTCTATGAGGTGGTGAGTTCATTTCCTTTGGGTATATACCCAGAAGTGGGGTTGCTGGTTTACATGGTTGTTCTATTTTTAATTTCTTTAGGAACCTCTATATCATTTTTCCCAGTGGCTGCACTGATCTACATTTTCACCAGGAATGTACAGGTTTCCCTTTTCTCATAACTCTCACCAGTACTTGTTATCTCTTTTCTTTTTGCTAATAGTCCTAACACATGTGAGGTAATATCTCATTATGATTTTGATTTGCATTTCTCTGATAATTAATGATATCGATCTTTTTATATACCTGTTACACATTTTTATGTCTTATTTTGAGAATGTCTATTTAGGTTCTTTGCACATTTTTAATCAGGTTTTTTTTTTTTTTGCTATTGAGTTATGTGTGTTCCTTACATATTTTAGATATTAACCTCATATAATATATGGTTTGCAAATATCGTCCCTCAACCCATTGGCTGCCTTTTATTTTATTGTTTTCTTTACTGTGCAGCAGTTTTTTAGTTTTATATAGTCCCACTTTTTTATTTTGCTTTTGTTGCCTGTGCTGTTAGTAAGATATCCAAAAGTCTCTTAGCCAAAATTCAAGACTAATATCAAGGAGCTTTTCCCCTGTTTTCTAAGAGTTTTATGGTTTCAAGGCTTATGTTTAGGTCTTTAATCCATTCTGAGTTGATTTTTTTCACGTGTTATAAGGGTTCATTTTCATCCTTTGCATGTGAATATCCAGTTTTCCCTACACTGTTTATTGAAGAGACCATCCTTTCCCTATTGCATTATATATGGTAATATTATATATACCATATATATTATATATCATATATTCTGTGCTACTACAATATGACATTTTGATATACATATATGCATAGTGAAATGATTACTACAGTAATCATTTCTTCAATAATTCTTGGTGGCCTCATCAAAAATTAGTTAAATGCATATGCTTGGAATTATTTCTGAGCTCCTTATTCTGTCCTGTTGGTCTATGTGTTTGTTTTTATGCCAGCACCATACTGTTCTAATTACTGTTGCTTTATGATATAATTTGAAATCAGGAAGTGTGATGTCTCCAACTTTGTTTTTCTTTCTCAAGATTGTTTTGGCTACTCAGTGTCTTTTGTGATTCCATAGAAATTTTAGATTCTTTTTATATCTATGAAAATGCCATTGGAATTTTGGTAGGGATTGCACTGAATCTGTATATTGTTTTGGGTAGCCTGCATGTATTCCCAATATATTAGGGAAAACTAGCAATTTCAGTATACAATAGTAGACATTGATGCACAAAATGGGTAAACCAGTGATTATGATTTGCAGTAAGAAGTGTTATTTAAAGAGTTTTAAAAGTATCATGGATACACAAAAGACGTAATGAGGAGATTATGTGAGAAAAGTATTATAGATTATAGGAGATGTCACAGAGGTTTCATTTGAATTGAGTGTTATGGGTTGAATTGTGTCTCCCCACAATTCATATGTTGAACTAACCCCCAGTACCTCAGAATGTGACCTCATTTGGAGAGAGTACCTCACATAGATAATCAAGTTAAAATGGGATCATCGTGGTAGGATCATCCTAAGTAAATACAGCTGTTGTCCTTAGACAAAAAGAAATTTGGACACAGACACCCACACAGGGACCACACAATGTGAAGATGAAGGCAGATATCAGGGTGATATTTCTATATGCCAAATATTTCCAGAAACCACCAGAAGTCAGGGAGGTGGCATGGAACAGATTCTGCCTCACAGCCTGAAGAAGGACTAGACCCTGCTGACACCTTGATCTCAGACTTCTATCTTCCACAACTGTGTGGCAATAAATACCTGTTGTTTAAGCCATTCATCTTGCGGTACTTTGTTATGACAGCCCAAACAAATTAATATACTGGATCTTAAAAACATGAATAAGAGTCCATCAGTACTACAAAAGAAAGAAGCAAGAGGGAGGGTGTTTAAAAGCAAAAGGGAGTCAGTGCAAAGACAGAGTGGGATAAAGAAGCAGAAGCCAATTATAAAACTGCAAGTAGTTCAGTGTGGAAGAACATGGGATTTGAGGGAAAGACTAGCAGCAGAAAACCTTAGAAAGATGGTCAGGAGTCACCCTGTAAAAGCACAGTGCCATGCCATGAGATGTCATTATCAAAAGTAATTGTGAACCACCGAAGGCTTTTAAGCAGAGGGAACAGTTGATGAGATGAATGTTTTAGAAAGATCACTTTTGGTGTTTTAGACATGAAGTCCTTGCCCACCCCTATGTCCTAAATGGTATTGCCTAGGTTTTCTTCTAGGGTTTTTATGGTTTTAGGTCTAACATATAAGTCTTTAATCCATCTTGAATTAATTTTTGTATAACGTGTAAGGAAGGGATCCAGTTTCAGCTTTCTACATATGGCTAGCCAGTTTTCCCAGCACCGTTTATTAAATAGGGAATCCTTTCCCCATTTCTTGTTTTGGTCAGGTTTGTCAAAGATCAGATAGTTGTAGATATGTGGCATTATTTCTGAGGGCTCTGTTATGTTCCATTGATCTATATCTCTGTTTTGGTACCAGTACCATGCTGTTTTGGTTACTGTAGCCTTGTAGTATGGTTTGAAGTCAGGTAGCATGATGCCTCCAGCTTTGTTCTTTTGGCTTAGGATTGACTTGGCGATGCGGGCTCTTTTTTGGTTCCATATGAACTTGAAAGTAGTTTTTTCCAATTCTGTGAAGAAAGTCATTGGTAGCTTGATGGGGATGGCATTGAATCTATAAATTACCTTGGGCAGTATGGCCATTTTCACGATATTGATTCTTCCAACCCATGAGCATGGAATGTTCTTCCATTTGTTTGTATCCTCTTTTATTTCATTGAGCAGTGGTTTGTAGTTCTCCTTGAAGAGGTCCTTCACATCCCTTGTAAGTTGGATTCCTAGGTATTTGATTCTCTTTGAAGCAATTGTGAATGGGAGTTCACTCATGATTTGGCTCTCTGTTTGTCTGTGATTGGTGTACAAGAATGCTTGTGATTTTTGTGCATTGATTTTGTATCCTGAGACTTTGCTGAAGTTGCTAATCAGCTTAAGGAGAAACACCACATGTTCTCACTCATAAGTGCGAATTGAACAATGAGAACTCATGGACACAGGAAGGGGAACATCACACTCTGGGGACTGTTGCGGGGTGGGGGGAGGGGAGAGGGACAGCATTAGGAGATATACCTAATGCTAAATGACGAGTTAATGGGTGCAGCAAACCAACATGGCACATGGATACATATGTAACAAACCTGCATATTGTGCACATGTACCCTAAAACCTAAAGTATAATAGTAAAATAAAATAATAATAAAAAGAAAGATCGCTTACTTTTTTAGTTCTGTGAAGGATGGTTTGACGGAATAATACAAGAGATCCAGAGGTCATATAGGAATATACCGAGATAGTTAGGTGAGAAATGGTGGTTGCTCAACTAGGGCAGTTCAAAGTAAGATAAATGAGTAGATTCAGAACATAGAGGGAATCAAAATTCAGTGACCAGCTGCTCAGCTGAGAGAGAGAAAGAGAGAGAAAGGAAGAGAGAGAATAAACTAGAGGAAGAGAGAGAATAGACTGTGATTTTTAGTAGTAGCAATGAAAAAGGAATAGAGATGAGAGACATTTCAAAAGAACAGCTAAAAGAGAGAAGGCATTTCTTTCTCCCAAAGGAAACTTACATGATCTCAACAAAACTATGAATGCTCTTGACTATTGGTCTGCTTACTTTGGGCCTTTGTGGGAAGGCGTTTTATTGTACTGTGATTCAAAATGCACTTGGTGGGCACTGTTGCCTATTCAAGTACCAAAAATTATATACAAGCAATTCTATAAACCATATTTCCATTATATTTTATTGTACACATCAGACAGATACATATCTAGTTTGATGGCAAACAAATGTTCCCACATAAAAAAAGATTTTATAAACTGTATTGCATTTTGAGTATAAAAGATGAAATTCCTCTGGTAGCTAAATTGCAAAAAAGTTTTGCTATAAAACATTAATGTTTTTCCCCCAAAGAAGAAATACAAATCTTCTGGTGACACTCATGGAAAGCAACTTTATCATAAACTACTCAAACAATTTACTTTTTCGTGAAGCTTCAAAATGTGTATGTCATTTGAATATTAAAAAGGAAAGAGAATCCATATGGCTATTTCAGAAAGAAATTCCGAATTTTTTCCATTGCAGAAAATTACAGGTACCCAAAGGGTATTTTTTGGTGTTTTTATCTTTTTTGTTACCAAGTACAATAGCTTCACAAACCAAGTGTCTTCTCTTTCCATTAAAATCAATCAGCTCCTATAGTTTGCATTTCCAGTAAGTGATTTGTTGAGACTCTGGTTGTTTTTTTGTTTTCATTCAGGCTTTCACCCTGTTGCCTCAGCTGGAGTGCAGTGGCACAATCATAGTTCACTGCAGCCTCGAACTCCGGGCTCCAGTGATTCTCCTGCCTCAGCCTCCCAAGTGCTAGGACTACAGGTGCACACTACCACACCCGACTGAGACTCTGGTTCTTTCACAGAGGATCTACAATGAAATTCTTTATGTCCTTTTATCATAAAAAATTTTTCTCTAACGACCTCCATGTTGCTTCCCTAAGGACCACCACACAGATTAGCTTGTGCTATGTCGTTGCCTATCCTTCTCCAGAACCTTTCTCTTACTTGTTCTTGCTTATTTTTCCCTCCCCATTTTGCAGGCAGTTTCACTTGAAAACCATTTCTTCCAGGCACTAACTCCTGGGCCGAATGCCTCTCCTATTTTGTGCCTCATAGAACGCTGTGAATGGTTGTGCCATTTTACTTCATCTGGTTTCACTGAAATTATCTAAATAGAGCCTCCACTCATAAAATAGGAAGTCTTAAAGCAGGCTGATATATAGAACCTGAGACCAACTGTATTTTGTATCACAGCACTAGCCCTTTTAGCCAATCTTAAAGACTAATCTACTAGTGAGAAATGCATTTAGTTTTCCTTTGTCTGAGAATGTCTTTGCTACCCTTTTACTACTGGGAGATAGTTTTAGTGGATATAGAATTTGTGGTTGAATTTCTTTAACATTTACAATATTGTGTTACTTCCTGTTATATCTACCATGGATTCAGATAGTGTGTTATTTCTTTTTGGCTTCTTTCAAGATCTTTTCTTTTTCTTTAGTTTGAGAAGCCTAATTTTTTTTGTATTGGCATGGATGTCATCAGCTTTATGAATCTATTCATTTGTGTCTTTGGCCAAATTTGAGAAATTTCCGTCTTTATTTTCTTTCAAAAACTTTTTATCCCTTCTGTTTTTCTCCTCTCACTGGGATTCCAAGGATGAGAATGGTCAGTGCTTTGTTATTGTCTCACAGGTCCCCAAAGATCTGTTCATATTTTTCCAGCCTATGTTCTCTGTTGTTTAGATTGGATGAAATTTATTTTTTCTGTTTTCAAATTCAGAGCTTTGCTTCTGAAAGCTTTAGTAAGCTTTTATTAAATCTGTCCTGTACTTCAAACATTGAGATATATGTGGAAGTATTATAAAAACAAAAAGGTAAATAAAAGATGACTTTCTAGCTCTCATCACTCATTCTAAGCAGTTTCCAAAATAATGAGATAGATGTGTAAACTCACTATAATGTAAGAGATTGTGAAGTAATGGCTTTTAAAAGGGGACAGACAGCACTGTCAAAGAGAATTGGAAAGAATGCTTACATCTGACAAGGCAGATGCGAGAAAACAATCTAAGACATGTTCTAAACATTGAATAAAAGATGAACGATTGGAGTAGAGCAAAGACATTCTCAGAATGAGAAAATGAAGAACATGACAACAAGGAAACCTTATTTCAGCTGTTTCTTAATTATCGGAACATGAAGCCTTGCTCTGGTTACCAACCCCATAGGTCTAATACTGAGTTTATCTTCTTGCTCTCATCAACCCTCAAATGTGTTTCTTCCTCTTTTGAGTAATATTCACAGACTCTTGGTCTAGAAACTTTGCAGCCTGAGTGCAACTCACACCTCTCTATCTTGCTTCTTATTCATGTGATCACAAAACCTTCTAGTTCATTGTTTCTCCAAAAAGTGTTTCCCTGATACCACCATTTCTTTCTCCTTCTTTAGTCCTAGTCAAGGCCATTGTTACTGTGCATATAAAATAATGCACTTACTGCCCAAGTATTTTATCTGACTCAATTTTGTCACTTTTCCAATATATTTTTACTTAAGCCAGACTTATTTTTGAAAAACAGATAATATTATGTCATTTTCCTCATCAGAACCTTTGCTAGTTTATTCATTTGTTTATTCAAAAATGTTTAATTGCACACTATATACCAGGCATTGTGTATTAGATGTCTCCTGAATAAAATCCAAATGCACTGACCAGCCAATGTCCTCTCACCCCAGACTTAGGGTCTGGATTCCATCTCTTCTGCCTTCTCCTGGTCTTTGTTCCCTTGATTCTCCCTGCTCCTAATTTCTGGGGATTTCTACTTAAATATACACAGTTATTCTCATCCAAAATACACACACACTACCCTCTTGAAAAATTAGTCTTCGTGTTTCTATTTTCTTCATATAACTGCACAGTTTTTCAAGCCCTTTAGCACAGTATAGGTTTTTCAGTAGTGATGTGACATAATCATATTTGCACTTTATAAAGTATAGAAATGTACTCTGAAGAAGAGATTGAATAGAAAAAAAAAGGGATGCAGGTAGTCAATTTAGGCAGCTATTACATTTGTCAATTTACGTCTCCAAGCAAGAGTTGATGAGGATGTGAATTGGGGTACTTGCCTGGGGAATGAACAAAGTGGATGGATTAAAAAGATTTGTAAAGACATAACTTAAAGAAATTGGGAACTGAATGGATATTGAAGAAAGGGAAAGAAATCCTTAGAGACAACTTCCACAATTATAGCACAAGAAACTCATTTGGAAAATAGTTTCAATTGCTAAGTTTTAAAACCCTAGAGAATGAGCAGGTTGAACTTAGATATTATGTATTAAGTTAGCAAGCATGTGGAATATCTCAAGGGCGATGTTAAGTAATATAGTATGTATTTGTGGATCTCAAACTTGGGATAATTTGCATAGTCAATTGTGAAAATGGCCATAAATTACAGTCCCATCCATGACCTTTGATAGCACCTTTAGATATTATGTATTTAGACCTTGATAGCAACTGTAGATATTATGTATTAAGTTAGTAACATCTCAAGGATGATGTTATGTAATATAGTATGTATTTGTGGATCCCAAACTTGGGATAGTCTACACAGTTAATTGCAAAAATGGCCACAAATTATAGTCCCATCCATGACTTTTGATAGCACCCACCCATACTGACTTTAGGCTAGCACTGACTTAGCCAGTGGGATATTACCAAGCATGATGTTATCAGAGGTGTGAAAAACACATGTACAAGAAAATTGGCACCAAACAAAATGTCCAACAACGATAGACTGGATTAAGAAAATGTGGCACATATACACCATGGAATACTATGCAGCCATAAAAAATGATGAGTTCATGTCCTTTGTAGGGACATGGATGAAACTGGAAACCATCATTCTCAGTAAACTATCACAAGGACAAAAAACCAAACACTGCATGTTCTCACTCATAGGTGGGAATTGAACAATGAGAACACATGGACACAGGAAGGGGAACATCACACTCCGGGGACTGTTGTGGGGTGGGGGGAAGGGGAAGGATAGCATTAGGAGGTATACCTAATGCTAAATGATGAGTTAATGGGTGCAGCACACCAACATGGCACATGGATACATATGTAACAAACCTGCACATTGTGCACATGTACCCTAAAAGTTAAAGTATAATAATAATTTTAAAAAAAGGGAGAAAATTGGCCTTCTTGCTACTCTGCTACACTTGGGAACCTCACAATTGACCACCATATGATGAAACTCAGGCCACCCTGCTAGATAATAAGCCACTGCTTCAACCATCCCTACTGCTCTGACTCACAGCCTGTCAGACATGAGAATGAAGTTAGTCTAGGTCCCCCAGACCATTGAACTTCCTGCTGACAACAGGCACAAGCCCTGCAGAATCAGCAGAACTAGCTCATATAAAAACAACCACTCAGGCCTTCAAAATAGTAAACTGAAAAAAATGAAAATTATTTTAAGCCAGTATATTTTGGGGTGATTTTTATACAGTAAAAGTTAACTGACACAACCTACTGAGAATATAGTAATAATAGTAGACAAGAAATAAAGAGCTCATTATGTTCTAGCACAGTGTAAAATACTTTACATTAATAAACTAAGCAGCATAATTAAAACAACCTTTATATAAGTTTAAGGATTTTAAAATATCAAGAGTTAAGTTATATGATTTAGAAAGTTTTAAGATATTAATGTTCAAAGAAGAAGAGTTGAAGTATTTGCTGAAGGCTACTCAGCTATTACATAGCAGAACTAGAAGTCCAAGGATATCTAATTTAAAAACTTTCTGAGCCTCCAAATTGTTTGATTCCAGGAGTTTATAGCTTTGGGTTTACTGAATACTCAAAACCTGTTGCTTATCCTTAAAATGTTACTTTAATTCACATCATTTTAGACTTTTGGTAATTTTTCCCAGTCTCTGTCAAGGTATATTTTCTACCTTGATCTTCTTCTAAATACTAATTCTATGCTTTATGCAAGCTTCATGGGCAGCAGGAAAAAAAATTACAGCCTTCAGATAAAATTATAGGTGTGAAATTTTCCACAAATAGCAATAATCTACCATATCATTGGACATTTTTCTATGAACAATAATATTCATAGAATTTAATAGTTGCCAAATCAACAGGTTCTAGTAAGAAAAGCTATTTCATATTTGCTTTTTAAACGTTTTTTTTAAGCGAGATGAGCAAAGCCAAAACCTGCACAATGAAGGCAATAATGTTTGTGCAGTGCTATTCCTTTAACTGAATAGTACTGTTTGTAATTGTTGACCTTGTATCACTCCTCTTGCTGCATTTCTTATCTGAGGTCTACACGAATGCTCCAATTAGAGTGTGCTTTAGGTTAAGATAAGTAAAAGATGAATTAAGAAATAGTATGTCGGCTGGGCACATTGGCTCATGCCTGTAATCCCAGCACTTTGGGAGGCCTAGGCAGGCAGATCACCTGAAGTCAGGAGTTCCAGACCAGCCTGACAAACATGGCAAAACCCCATCTCTACTAAAAATACAAAATTAGCCAGGCATGGTGGCAGATGCCTGTAATCACAGCTCCATGGGAGGCTGAGGCAGGAGAATCGCTTGAACCCGGGAGGCGGAGGTTGCAGTGAGCTGAGATCGCGTCACTGCCCTCCACCCTGGGCAACAAACAGCAAAATTCCATCTCAAAAAAAAAAAAAAAAGAAAAAGAAAGAAAGAAAGAAAAAGAAAAGAAAAGAAAGAAAGAAATAGTATATCATGGCAACAATCTATATGATTGCTAAGACATCACTGGAAATTTAATGATTTAATGATGGAGAATGTATTAGCTTCTCATTGCTGCTGTAACAAATTATTACAAATTTAGTGCTTAAGCAACACAAATATATTATCTTACGGTTCTGGAGGTCAGAAGTCCAATGTGGGTCTCACTAGGTGTCTTAGTCTACTAGAGATGTCATAATAAAATACCACAGACTATGCAGCTTAAACAGGAATTTATTTTTCTTACAATTCTAGAGGCTGGAAAGTCCAAAAGCAAAGTTCTGATCAGTTCAGTTTCAGGTGAGGGCTCTCTACTTGGCTTGCAGATGGCCATCCTCTCATTGTGTCCTCACATGGTAGAGAGAGAGAGAATGCTCTTTTTCCTCTTATAAGGTCACTAGCCCTATTGAATTAGGGCCCCATGCTTGTGAGCTCATTTAACCTTTATTACCTACTCATGGGTCCTATTTCCAAATACAGTCACATTAATGGTTAGGGCGTCAACATGTTAAATTTAAGAGGGACACAAATATTTAGTCCATAATATCAGGCAAAAATCAAAGTGTCAGAAACGCTGCATTTCTTTCTGTAGACTACAGGGAAGAATCCATTTTCTTTCCTTTTCCAGCTTCCGGAGGCTACTTACATTCATTTGTGGTTTGTTCCATCTGGAAAGCCAGTGCACTCATTTCCTAGAGCTGCCGTAACAAAGGACCACAGAATGGATGGCTGAAAATAACAGGAATTTATGGTCTGATAATCCTGTAGGCCAGAGGTCTGACATCAAGGTGCTGGCAGGGTTGGCTCTTTCTGAGGGCTGAGAGGGGGAATCTATTCATACCTCTCTCCTAGCTTCTGGGAGTTTGCAGGTATCTTTGGTACTCTCTGGCTTTCAGAGGCATCACTCCAATTCTCCATCTTCACATCGTGTTCTCCCTGTGTCTCTCCACATCATCCTCCCTCTGTGCATGTCTCTTTGTGTCCCAATTTCCCCTTTTCATATGGACACCAGTCTTGTTAGAGGAAGACCCACCCTAGTAACCTAATTTTAACTTGATTACCTTTTAAAAGAGCCTGTTTTCAACACGGCTCTATCCAGAGGTACCAGAGATGAGGACTTGAACATTTCTTTTTGGGGACACGTGTAATCCATAGAAGTCAGCAATGGCCAATTGGGTCCTTCTCATATTGCATTACATCATCTCACTTCCTCTTCCGCCACCCTCTTCCACTTTCAAGGATTCTTGTGACCACACTAGGCCTACATAGATAAGCCATAATGCAGGATAATCTCCCCATTTTAAGATCAGCTGATTAGCGACAAAAATTCCGTCTGCTACCTAAATTCTCCTTTGAACATATTCACAGGTTCCAGGAATTAGGATGTAGACACATTGGAAGGGCCATTATTATGCCTACCACAGAGAGAAATGGTAATTTACCAAAAACCCTCAGAAGGAGTCCTAGATATGGCTTCAAGGAAGAGTTAGAAAATCTACTTATGTTTGGGAATGTGAAGATGATGTGACTCTGTAGTGGGCATGTTTGCTAAGCTGCCTTCCAAGGAGAAAGGTTTCTGAGTTTTTGAATGGCCTAAGTAAATTCAGTGCCAGAGTTAAAATATCCTGAATAGAGAAGTAATTTTCCATTTCCACAGCATTCTTTCACAGAACTTCCCCCAATCCTACATCAATTTCATCAATCCTTCATAAAGAAGTTAATGAAGAGCATCAACTTCTTCCCTAAATAAATGCTCAACAGATCTTAAGCTTGGGTTTCAGAGCAGGGTTGCTATGCTATTTTGTGCACAAATGTGGACTGAAATGCTAAGAGTTCAATTTCAAGGAACAAATTTTTGTTTTAGGACATAGATCCAGAAGAATCAGGCACTTTCTGTACCCCACCCTGTCCCTGAAAACATACACACATGCACTAACACACACACACACGCACACACACACACACAGCTCATTGACGTTCTATTGGTGAAACAAAGGAGATAGAGAAAAGGAGTCTTTATAGAGTCCTCACTTAAAACCTGTTTTTCCTGAGTTGGGTGCATATTTAGAATTCTGGCATGGTTTTCTCCATATTCAAGCCCATTCTTACCTTCACTGAATATTTAGATTTAGCTTCATGGTTTTTAAATAATTTATACAGTTAATATTTATATTATATAAATTTGCTGAGACCTCTTACATTCAATGTGTAAATTTATTAAAGAAAGTGTACATTCCAATTCCCTGGACTAAAAGGCTGAACTGAATATCCTATTTGGTGTATCTGTCAAGGGAGAAGAATTAGGTAAAAACATTCTGAATTATTTCACAAATCTCCAGGATCACAGTCAGTTGCTAGAAAGACTGGGTTTTCTTTGGAAATATAAAACAGATGGGAGAAATAAAACAGAGGGAAAAAGAAAGAACAAGTATTTGAAAGAATGTAAACAGGAAAGAATGAGAATTATGGAAATAAATGAAAGATGAGAAATCTATGAAGGCTGAGAAAGTAAGAGAATATATAAAGCAGGGTAAGACTCAGAATTCTAAGGAAATAGAAACAAGGGTATCTGGAGAAATCTAGAGAGAACTAAGGAAGTAAGTAATTATAAAAAGAGAATAGCAGATATAAAGATAAAGAGACAGTGGAAGAGGAATGCAAATATGAGCAAGAAATGAAGAGGTGGAAAAGCAGAACCTGGTGGCTAAGATTTTTTTTATTATTATTCTACGGAGCACATTTTCTTTCAATCCTAAGGGAAGAAAAAAGAGAATGTATGATTAGACTATGATAAAAAGTGAAGAGATGATGGCAGCCAGAGGGCCAGAACCTTCTCAGGCCACTTGGAGGACGCCACATTCTGACTTTGAACATTGGCTGGAATTCATTCTTGCTAACATGAATCCAGGAATGATGAATCTCTGGGCACTGCACAACAGCCCCAGATTCATAAGTCACCCATAGACTTTGCACATATGAGTTTTATAAATGATTCTCCAGGCATAGTAATCACAGGCGGTGGGAAAGGAAAATGAGCCTCTCCTTTGCAGCAATTTTCCTCTGTGAAGTTATCATCCTATGACCACAGTGCAGTCCCCCAAGAGGCGCTGCCTATGTAGTCGCTACAAGTTTGCAAGGTTATTGGATCCTTAAGTGACTTCTAAAGGCTTCACTATATGTCATTTTTAAAGAATGCTGGGGGAAGTCAAAATTTACATTTCAACACTGTTTAAAGATTGAATGATGTAAGCATTTAGGAGATAGGCCAAATTAATGAAATAAAATAAAAACCTAAGCCTTGAATGTGTAAATGTCCAATCAAGTGACCTAGTGGCTTCCATCTAAATTTGGTGTTCTTCCATGTAGATTCTGACTCCACACAGATACACTCAATATGTGTGAATCTACAACTGAATGGTGATCTGCATTACAGAATCTTCTTGTTCTCTTAGGATTGTGTGTGTGTGTGTGTGTGTGTGTGTGTGTGTGTGTGTGTGTGTGTGTGTAGTCAAGACACTACCTAGACCCAGGGTAGTTTTTGAAATTGTTTCTTATTTGCTTGCCACTAGGAAAGAAAGTCTCATGTTGCAAGCTACACGTGTTTCCAAAGTTCTTTCCTTTTCAAATAGATATTTTCTCATTAAAATTTACAAGTAAAGCCATACTTTTTATTCTTCCATCATTCAAATACCCATATTGATGTAAAATGAAAAGGGAGAGACTGCTGTGCCAAGAACTTTAGGATTATCTATCATGAAATCTTTTATATCGCTTACATACAAACTGACTGAAATTTAAAAATAAATTAAAAAAAATCTTTTTAGCATGTTTTTTTCTTTATAGGTATCTGAAAATACTAAAGAATGTACAATCTTATGAAATGAGTCAAGATGCATGTTTGTGTTACACAAATGTTGTCATATTTGTTGCCTGTGTAGTGATTAGTAGTAGTTGGCTAGATGTATAGTTCTCTTAGGGAGCAACAAGAAAGTTTAAAATCCAAAGAACTCAAAACAATTTAAAGCATTTTGAATGTTTTACCACTAGGTATGATCCTCATAACTGTGAGCCAAAGCATTGCATTTCCTGGATCTAAGCCAACATAAAAATAAAGTCTGAAACCCACAGCTGGGAGTCTCTTTAGAATGCCTTCTTTAAACATTGGTTCGTGGAGGAGAAGTGCCAAGAAAATAAATTAAAGTGTGTGTGTGTGCGTGTGTGTGTGTGTGTGTGTGTGTGTGTGTGTGTGAGAGAGAGAGAGAGAGAAGAAACAAGATCTCAAAGAAGTGCCATAAGATCCAGATAGTCACATTGCCTCCAACCATTTTTGGTATAGTTATGAGTTTGGAGAAAAGAAATAATAATCTCAATCACTTGCCTGTCTTAACTCCAGCTGCTTAAAATAATTACTTTTAATATGCTTATTAGATTTCAAACAAACTGCTCTTGGCAACTACCTCTAGAAATGTCTTAGTGTTTTCCTTTCTATTTCATAATGAAATGTTTTACCCACTCCAAGAGTGACACTGCAAACAGACATTGCTTCACTCAGATACATATGAAAAACAAAATCTGTAGAAGAGCTCCTAAGTGCTACCTTAATCCTTTTTCCCCTCCTCTCCCTTCTTCTCTCTTCTCCTCTCTCTCTTCCTTCACTCTTTCTTTCCCAACCTCCCTTCCTCCCTTCCTTCTTTCCGTTAATCTGAAATCCTGTGGTAGAAATAGCAAAAGCTAAAACTGGACTCTAGCATTAGGAGTATTTTCAGAGATCTTGAAACATGACACATAATTTTGAGGCTGAGCATAACTTTCTTTAGTGTTTTTTTAACTAATAGACTTTATGTTTTGAGAAATTTGAGTTTTAAGGAACTATGAGCAGAAAGTACAAATAGTTTCCTTATACAATCCCCCACCCCAGTTTCCCGTATTATTAGCATCTTGTGTGGTACATTTGTTACAAATGATGAGTCGATATTGGTGCATTATTATTATTAAATAAATTCCATAGTTTATAGTAGAGTTCACTCTTTGTGTTATTATTTTTATTACCAAAATATAAAGGATGGAGCCCTGATATTCCCAGAGGCCCTGGTTAGTAGAAGCAGTAGAATTGCAGTAATGCCACTGCATGTGCCTGAAAGAGTGGTTCTTGTGGGAGAAGACTTGAAGGAGCTAGAATGATGGGTAGGCAGACAGGAGAGGAGGGCTAATGAAACTGCTGAGTTCATGATGGGACCTGACGAGGGAGGCTGCCCATTAGTTACTCTGTATCATGATGCTCCAGGCTCAGAACCAGCCGTGTGCTATGTAGTAGATATAATTTGACTTAGTACTTTCTCTTATCATACACTCCTCATAGAGTTTTTTTTTCTCTCTACATTGATTCTGAGGAAGTCTGTGAGGGTAGATTATCAATCTCTGGTGAGTATTTTTAACTTTTCAAATGAAGTGATTATACAATGACAAAAGCTCTGCACTTAGAATATAGCTTCTCAACAAAATATATTAAAGTTATTTTGAAGAATAAATTGTTTGTTTTAAACAATCTTTTAGCTATTAAAAACGTTGATGCCCAAATAACTGCATCATCACTATACATAATCTCTTTTACTAGGCCAATACATACTGTTATTATCTAACTTTTGTGGAGTGCTGTGAGTGCAGGGGATACTGGAAAAAGTATAGGAAGAAGCCCCCAGTGTTACACAGGCTTAAATTAATTTCGGTGGGCAAAAATTAAAGATATATAATTAGTTCTATTTACTATTATTATAAGTTGAATTGTGTCCCATTCTCCCCCAACCAGAAAGAAAGAAAAACCCAAAACTGAAACCCCTGTAGCTCGGAATGTGACTTTAGAGATGAAGTCTTTACAGAGGTAATCAAGTTAAAATAAGGTCACTGGGCAGAAGGTTAATCCAAAATGACTGGTGTCTTTACAAAAAGGGAAAATTTGCACACGAAGACACTGTGTAGAGGGAAGATGATATTGAGGACACAGGAAGAAGATGGCCCTGAAGCCAAGCAGAAAAGAAGTCTGGAAGAGCCTTCCCTCACAGCCCTCAGAGGGAGTCAACCCTGTCAACACCGTGATTTCAAACTTCTAGTCTACAGAAGTGTGAGACAATACATTTCTTTTGTTTAAGCCACTGACTTTGTAGTACTTTGTTATGGTAGCCCTAGTGAACTGATACAATTATGTTTGTTTTTTTAAAAATTGCTTTCTGTTTGTGCCATATGTAGAATTCTCATTTTCAACTTCAACTGTTTTGGACTGGTAAATAAATTTTGAGTTGTAATAGCAATTTTCACCCAAAGCACAATTTATAAAGCATGTATTGCCAGGTACACAAGAGGTATTTAATTTTTCTTTAGTTGTATTTTTAAAAGGTTTTATATACTCCTACAGGACTGCCATGAACATAAATAATGCCTGTAATTGTCTGACACATAGAAATGCTCTATAAATATTAGGTAATATTATTTTTAAACATGCTGTCCACAACAGTCTTCTGAGTGTTGTATATGGCAAAAGAGACTTTAGAGCAACAGGCTGTAAGACAGAGGAGCCAAAAGAGACGCTTACATATTCCTCAAGCTGTCCACTCTCCTAAAAATACAATGTATCCTGAATAATTTATCTGAATAAAAACAACACGTGGCTTAAGAAAAGGTTTTGGGTAATAATTTGTTGATGTAAAAGACACATACAGTGGAAAATATTCACAAAGCACTAACGTACAATCTGTGATTCAGGTCTGCTTCCCCGCCCGCCCCCCGCCCCCCGTACCCCCACCCCCAGTTCTTCTAAAGGAGCACTAGGCTCATAACCTCTGATCTTGTGTGAAGCCTTGCTCTCCAGAGTTTCTGTTTACTTCCATTATTCCATGTAGAGCCATATATTTACGGATTTTATGCCTACTTGGACACCAGATATTCTTGCCTCTTCCTTGGGGTAATGGTAACAATCGTTTGCACCAAAAAATGTAAATGGGCTGGGCATGGTGACTCATGCCTGTAATCCCAGCACCTTGGGAGGCCTAGATGGGTGGATCACTTGAGGCCAGGAGTTTGAGACCACCCTGGACAACATGGTGAAACTTGGCTCTACTAAAAATGCAAAACTCAGCCGGGCATGGTGGCTGGCACCTGTAATCCCAGCTACTCGGGAGGCTGAGGCAGAAGAATTGCTTAAACCCGGGAGGTGGAGGTTGCAGTGAGCCTAGATCATGCCACTGCACTCCAACCTGGGCGACAGAGCAAGACTCCGTCAAAAAAAAAAAAAAAAAAAAAAAAGGAAATGGTCTTGGCTATCTTGTTGCAGTAGCAGAAGCAGCTGAATCTGTTGGGCTAATAAAGACAAAAAAGAAGCCATTCTCATTCTTGTAATGCCTACATGCAATCTTCATTATCTAGATGAACAAAACTTCATCAACCCCAGTCAGTAAGTCAACCTGCCCATCAGGAGGCAGCCCCACTCACCTCAAGTGTCACACAGTCTTGGATTGAGTTCTCTTACCATGAGAAAGACGCTTGAAAACTCCAACCATAAACATCCACATCCAACAGATCAAGTCCATTTCTTCCTTTCTCTGGGGTATTGAGTTTCAGAACTATAACCAAGTTGTATTTCAAACTTTTGAGAGAAACCAGAGTTGAATGTTTTGGCTTTGCTTGCTGGTTGACATTTTTTATAAATTACCTCTGTCTTCCCAGACAGAACTATTCATTTAAATAATAAAGTGTGAACTTTGACTTCTGTTTAGCTGGTTTATAAGATACAAGGCTCTCCTTTCAATGTATTAAACAAAATACCTAAACCAGGCATTGTTTTAATCAATGTATACTCAAAATCTTTACTATTCTATTCTGATTAAAATTCCAGCTGAAATAATTTTTATTCAAAAGACAAATTTTAATGCAGTGATTTTTAAGCCTGATTATAAGTTTTACAGAGCTAGTGGAGTTAGTAAAAAAATAAATTCTCAGCCCTTCAAAGTTTTGGGGTCAGACTCTCAGATTAGGTCATATATTTTTAATAACCTCACAAATGAGTCTAGTGCACTCAGCCTGACATAGGAACTGCAGACCATATGCAATAAATTTTAGTATTAGTGGAACCCTGAAGTAATTTCAATAATAACTTCTCATGAGATAATTGCAATTTTTATGATTTAAAAATTTCTTAGCAATGATAAATCTCTAAAAACCAGTTTAGTATAGTGAACATAGATGGCCTTCAGGGTCAGATAAACCTTGACCAAGTTTCCTTGTATTTTAAGTGGGGATTATAATAGTCTTGCAAGTAGAGTGGAGATGATGTGTACTGAATACCATTACAGTGCCAGGCACACACAGAATGCTCAACAAAGGATACCCATTACTATAGAAGACATGTAAAACCACTCCCCTAGGGAAAGAGTGTAACTTTTGAATTTTCCTAATTTTTTCTGTATTACCTAAAAACAGCAGAAATTTAGGTGTCTAAACTTCATTGTTTTTTATTTCTACAGAAATGCGTTAATAGAATCCTCATATAACAAAACGTTCTTGATTTTTATCAAGGTATACTAAAAGAGAGCCACATTATTACTTTTGCATCTTTGGCTAAATTGCTGAAAATATTGGTCACTGACCCTATATAAAGGTTTACCTGTTGTTAAATACAAGGAAACGTATTTTTCTTTTAACATACCAGCATTCTTCCAATTATACATAATAATTATTATAGGATTTATTTTTTCTTTAAGCCATCACTGCCAGGAAAGTGAATTCTGACCTAAATTTAATGCTTAACTACAATAATTCTTCTTGTATTATTTGCAATAGGTTCCTTTCTTTGACTTTACCTCTCAACTCTTATTTTCCTGTCCGTATCATTCTTTCCTAGTTTTTTAAAATTTTATTTTAAAATAATCTTAAATAATGCAGGAAGTATGTAGGCATAAATGAATCAACTAATCAACCAAATTTCATAGTCACCTATTTCAGTAATAATGCCGCATAACAAACCTTCCCAAAACTCACTATCCTATGACACAAACATTTATTCTGTCAAAACAAAACTTGCACTTGGCAAAGTGAAACAGGCAAGGAAGATTCTTCAAGACTATTGCAACAGAAGAATGATTAATACTCAGTTTGAACCCAACTCCACTCAAACAAAGAGCTGGAGAATTTTTAAAGCAAGGGTATTTTGGGGGGTTGAGGAGTAGATAGTAGCCTAAATATGCTTACTAATTGGCTTACCCAAAGGAAATCTAAACTTCCTTCAAGACAGGAGGTAGTTTTGCAGCTTGGAGCAAAGTACCTGCTGAAGTTAGGCTCCTATCCTGCCACAGAAAAGGGGAGATAGGGAGGCTATCTTCCTTGATGATTACATTTCAAAGAGAGGTTCCCAGGTCCTTGAGAAAGACATTCATGAGGCTTTTTTAAATGATTTACATTTTGAAGGGGCAGAGAAAGAATTTACAATGACAAATTTTGCAAAATAAATTCTTTAAGGGAAGGGAGGTCAGGGCCCCAGAAAAAGCCTATCTAAAGTTTAGAGAAGCTGAGAGGAAAGTTAAGGTCTTCTTAACTTACAGAGTCTGTGGTTGACGTGCTCTGCTGATTAAGGCTGGGCTCACTCAGGCAGTTCTATTTAGGGCTGCAACTTAGCTAGACTTGGCTCTGGGATGTGGCTTGCAGGTTGTTCAGCCTGGGGTCTATTTTTCTCAAAGTATATTACCAACATGAAAGAGTCAAACTTTACCATGCAATCAATCTAAATCCACTAAGTGTATAATATCTGCCAATATGTTTGACCAAAGCCAACAGACTTGGTCAATGGGTATCGGCCTTAAACATCAAAGGGTTAGGGACGCATATTCTGCCTTCAGTAATAGGGGAGGAATGTGAATATTAGTTGAAAAATAATTCAAACTATCTCAGCAATCAACCATCCAACAGAAGTGAATAATTAGCTGGAGAAGTAGAAACCTTCTCAGAATTAAAAATATATATATTGTTTAGGTGGTCCAACCTCTTTCTCAGCCTCACTTCCATCCTAAGATAGGGGTAAGAAAAACAGACAAAAATACAACAAAGAAATATTACAGAAGAGACAAACGAAAATGAAGAGGAGGGCCTCCAGTCTTTCAAATTCTTTGATGCAGCATTTCAAATTCATGATGGCATAGTGGAAAAAAAAATCTTAAAATAACTGAGTAGTCAGACACACACAGGGAGACTGCAGCAAGCCATTATTGGAGAAATTCAGAGAAGAGAAAACCTATTACCTTCATATAAGAAAACATGAATCATTGTCATTTGGTGAAGCATACAGATATGAAAACAGGTAACAACAATACAGTTTAATAACAGCATACTAGACTGGATGTTCTATGAAAATAATAAAAGGGAAATAGGAGGCAAATATTTGAAAAGTTCAGTTTTCAAGAAAGCAAGCATAAAAGTTTTCTTTTTAATGAGGGCACAAAAAGAAGGATGTTTATAAACTACTGCTACTCAAAAATGTTTTAGCTCAAAAATCCTTCATATTCTTAAAAATTACTGAGAACTCCAAAGAGTTTTTGTTTTTGTGCTTTATGATATTGATATTTAACATATAGAAATTAAAAATAAAAACTGTACATGCTTATTAATTTATTGTAAAATAAAATAAGCCATTATATATCCACATAAATAACATTTAATGTGTAATTATATTTTAAAAATAAAATTTAGTATAAAGAGAGGCATTATTTTTCATTTAAAAAATGTCTATATGTCTGGTTTAAGAGAAGGTCATTGCATTCTCATATCTATCTCTGCATTCAATTTCTTATTTCAAAGTATTTGGAGAAAATGTGTTTTTTCAGATATGTAGATGGAAAAAGAAAGAATATTTTAATAACTTTTTTAGATAATTATAATTTATTTATCTTGATAATACAACAAAACTTGACAAGTGGTAGCCTCTTAAAGGCTAATTGAAATACGGAATCTGAAATGATATCAATGAACTTTACATACTCTGTTACATTAAATGTAATTGATCACTCTCGCACTTTGAATAAATCTTTTATTCTGGCATGATTTTGCAATGTTATGCATTTGATCATTTGGAATAAGTTAGTTTATAGTTTTCATTTTACAATATGAAATAATCATATTTGTTACTATTACTACCAATCTCATTAGAAGAGTCAAGTACTGGGAAGCATTCAAGTTCATGGTGGCAAGATAAAAGTTTTTTTCCTGAAGCTATTTTTTTTCCTGAAACCTCACATTTTATTATTGGCAACAAATTATGTGAGTTGTTTTATTCAAGTAACATGTTCATTTTAAAAAATTATAAATAGGTATGGCAGATAACCCAAGACAATAGCTTTTCAGTTGCTCTTTAATGCAAAAAAATCTTTTTTTTAAGTAGTCAGTTCAACTCACAACTCAAACAAATACATGAATGATTTTCCTGAAGCTCATCATTCTTGACTACGCAACAAAACCACTATGCACATACTTTTCATCACATGGATTGTTAAAAATGTGTGTATACCAACATAGAGAGACCCTGTCTCTACTAAAAATACAAAATTAGCCAGGCGTGGTGGCACATGCCTGTAATCCCAGCTACTTGAGAGGCTGAGGCAGGAGAATAACTTGAACTCAGGAGGTGGAGGTTGCAGTGAGCCAAGATCATGCCATTGCACTCCACCCTGAGCAAAAAGAGCTAAACCCCATCTCAAAAAAAAAAAAAAAAGTGTGTATATAAGTGTTGAGATCTAATTGAACCAACGATATTTACTATCTCATCGAGGACATTCTTAACTGAAATCCAGTTTCACTTCTTTCTTTTACTGTGAGTGCAGATGGTGAAGGATACAACAGCTAGCATTGGGTACAGCCTTGATTACTACTAAGGTACTGGAAGTTTTACCCATCATTGATTTGTTCCATTAGCACAAACGTTTACACAGTACAAAAGGCAAATATCTTAGTATCATTATGAAAATAGATATGACCTCTTGGACCCAGTAAAAAGGTCTCTCAAAGACCACATGTTGAAAACTAGGGATGAAAAAGATAAAATCATAGCATAGTCTTAAATTTGTTTCTTTATGCATTTTCTTTCTTTCCTCAGGATGCAAACTCCAGAAAAGCAGTCACTGTTTCTATATTGTTTTTCTTGTATCTTAGCACCTAATACTAGAGGCAGATTAATTGAATAGCTATCTATAATATCTATAGTGTTTATATATGTTAAGTGTTTATATATAAGTTCATGTATTTGTAAAGTTTCATGTTTTATGTATTTGGTCAATAATAGTTAAAACCAATTTTGATAAAACATGTTAGAAGAAAGAAAATATTTTCTATATAAAGTTATAAAATTACTGCCATTTGCTATTTAAGATACAATTAAAGGATCTGCAGCCGAAATACATAGGAAAAAATGTTTTAGGAATGTATTATGCAATTATTTAATGAAAATGTTGTTTTATTCTGATTTAATAGTTTTCAAATTTGTATTTTTATTCTCTTCTTATTCTGAACAAACATTTTTTGTACCTAATTTTGTATTCTTGTTGTTAAACAACCTCCCCTCTCAAGTGTATAAACTTCAAGACTTAAAAACCTAGATCCACTTCTGCATAAAGTAATATCTCACAAACAGTAAGTACTGTTCACTAAGCACTGATTGATTGAGTTAATGGATCTATTCAAGTCTTGTAGTAAAACCTAAATCCCTAATGGAGCTTTAAAAATTTTTATTTGGACCAAGCAGTCAAAATAAGGGACAAATTATATAATGATGATGGATAACAAACAAAACCACTTTATATATTTCAAGAAGAATAATATTTATACTAAAAAGAATAAATATTGGAAAGGGACAACTGACATCCAAGATAGGAATAGGAGATAAACTGTAAAGAACACAGAGTTGATCAACACTCACTGTAGTTTCAATCATGCGCCCCCACCCTGCCCTCCACAAGGTCTGAAAGTCCTAACCTGCAATTGGCAACAGCTCCTGATATTTATGGACCAAATTCCCTCACTGGGAATCACCACTGATAAAATTGGCACTCTTCAGCTTTACCAAACCAAAGCCCATATGTATTCCACTACAACAAAGTATTTACCTCTGGGCATTGTATATTAGGAAACAAAGTGAAAAAAATGAGTAGAAATGATTGACAAGGAGAGTCAAGAAATTATCTCATATGAAAAAAGAGTAGAGTACTTGGGTTTTAAGGAAAACATACATAAAAGATATGGGAAAAGGCATTAATCAAGGATTAATGAAATTCACATTAAACCACAGCAATAAATTCTGGAAGATCAAGGCCCCAAGTGAGATATGACTTATTCCCACCCTCAATACACCATGAAACATGTGATAGCCATTTTCATATACTGAATATGAATATCAAGAGAGAGATAGATCCTATTTATCTAGTCAAAGAAAAGACTCTAGTGGCAAATGAGGGACTAATTCACAGATTTAAAGGTCTGCAGTGTACAAGAATTAGATTTATGTAACCCAGAGGTTAGATTTTGAGCTATGGTAAAGAAGCTACAGAAAGACACAAGAAAAGGCATTTTTTAATTTCTCACTCTTTGTATTTGATTCTCTAATTTCAAAGTTAACATTAAAAAACAGAAAAAATTTCAAGCATCCTGAATTACAGAAAATGTTGATATTTTTGTATTTATCCTGTATTTTCTTATAAATATTTAATTTACATTTTTAAAAAAGTGCTTATAAACCTACACTAGGTATGTTAGATGGTGGGAGAGTTTCAATGACTACATGGAAGGTTGGGCCAGGTTATGTTGATAATCCTTACCAAACCTTACATTCTAGGGTTCTTTTTAATAAATTATAGTTTTTATTTCCTGCACTGCTAAATACTACTATGAAAGTTTCAAGACAAATGACCAATTAAAATAGAGGTGCAATTTTAACAGCCTTAGTTATTAAAATTTTTATCCTAATTATATACATATGCCTACATTCACTTGCACAAACACACACATATACACACACTCTCGTATATTTAATCAACAGTTATTATAGCAGCTGATATTAAGGGCCCGTATGCTAGGAAGGTAAACTAGTGGAGCTTTTCAACTGAATTTCTACGTAGTGTCTCTGAGAAGCCAGAATGTTACAGATTTAGCAGAAGCCTCTGTTACATGAGATGAAAATATTTTGGCATTACCACTTCCTATGTTTGACAGTTCTCAAAGTCTGTTATCTAAGTGAATAGATTGAAGCTTCCTATGAGGTGATTTTGTCTTAAAAGATAATCTCAGGGAAGTTACAAGATGGCCGAAAAGGAACAGCTCCAGTCTACAGCTCCCAGCATGAGCAACGCAGAAGACAGATGATTTCTGCATTTACAACTAAGGTACCGCCTTCATCTCACTGGGGCTTGTCAGACAGTGGGTGTGGTCCATGGAGCAGAGCAGGGCATCACCTCAACCGGGAAGTGCAAGGGGTTAGGGAATTCCCTTTCCTAGCCAAGGGAAGCTGTGACAGACGGTACCTGGAAAATTGGGACACTCCCACCCTAATACTGCGCTTTTCCAACGGCCTTACAAATGGCACACAAGGAGATTATATCCTGCGCCTGGCTCTGAGGGTCCCACGCCCACAGAGCCTTGCTCACTGCTAGCACAGCAGTCTGAGATAAAACTGCAAGGCAGCAGCAAGGCTGGGGGAGGGGCATCCACCATTGCTGCGGCTTGAGTAGGTAAACAAAGCCGCCAGGAAACTTGAACTGGGTGGAGCCCACCAAAGCTCAAGGAGGCCTGCCTGCCTCTGAAGACTCCACCTCTGGGGGCAGGGCATAGCCAAACAAAAGGCAGCAGAAACTTCTGCAGACTTAAACATCCCTGTCTGACAGCTTTGAAAAGAGTAGTGGTTCTCCGAGTAGGGAGTTTGAGACCTGAGAACAGACAGACTGCCTCCTCAAGTGGGTCTCTGACCCCCGAGTAGCCTAACTGGGAGACATCTCCCAGTAGGGGCCATCTGACACCTCATACGGCCTGGTGCCCCTCTGAGACGAAGCTTCAGAGGAAGGATCAGGCAGCAACATTTGCTGTTCTGCAATATTTGCTGTTCTGCAGCCTCCACTGGTGATACCCAGGCAAATAGGGTCTGGAGTGGACCTCCAGCAAACTCCAACAGACCTGCAGCTGGGGGTCCTGACTGTTAGAAGGAGAACCAACAAACAGAAAGGACGTCGACACCAAAACCCCATCTGTTTGTCACCATCATCAAAGACCAAAGGTAGATAAAACCACAAAGATGGACAGAGACCAGAGCAGAAAAGCTGAAAATTTTAAAAGTCAGAGTGCCTCTTCTCCTCCAAAGGAACACAGCTCCTCGCCAGCAGTGGAACAAAGCTGGGTGGAGAATGACTTTGATGAGTTGAAAGAAGAAGGCTTCAGATGATCAGTAATAACAAACTTCTGCAAGCTAAAGGAGGATGTTTGAACTCATTGCAAAGAAGCTAAAAACCTTGAAAAAAGATTAGATGAATGGCTAACTAGAATACACAGTGTAGAGAAGTCCTTAAATGACCTGATGGAGCTGAAAACCATGGCACAAGAACTACGTGATGCATGCACAAGCTTCAGTAGCTGATTTGATCAAGTGGAAGAAAGGGTATCAGTAATTGAAGATCAAATGAATGAAATGAAGTGAGAAGTTTAAAGAAAAAAGAGTAAAAAGAAATGAACAAAGCCTCCAAGAAATATGGGACTATATGAAAAGATCAAATCTATGTCTGATTGGCATACCTGAAAGTGACGGGGAGAATGGAACCAAGTTGGAAAACACTCTGCAGGATATTACCCAGGAGAACTTCCCCAATCTAGCAAGGCAGGCCAACATTCAAATTCAGGAAACACAGAGAACACCACAAAGATACTCCTTGAGAAGAGCAACTCGAAGACAAATAATTGTCAGATTCAACAAAGTTGAAATGAAGGAAAAAATGTCAAGGGCAGCCAGAGAGAAAGGTTGGGTTACCCACAAAGGGAAGCCCATCAGACTAACAGCAAATCTCTCGGCAGAAACTCTACGAGCCAGAAGAGAGTGCGGGCCAATATTCAACATTCTTAAAGACAAGAAGTTTTGGCCAGGCGCAGTGGCTCATGCCTGTAATCTCAGCACTTTGGGAGGCCGAAGTGGGCAGATCATGAGGTCAGGAGATGGAGACCATCCTGGCCAACACGGTGAAACCATGTCTCTACTAAAAATACAAACAATTAGCTGGGCGTGGTGGCAGGCACCTGTAGTCCTAGCTACTCGGGAGGCTGAGGTAGGAGAATGGAGTGAACCCAGGAGGTGGAGCTTGCAGTGAGCCGAGATCACGCCACTGCATTCCAGCCTGGGTGACAGAGTGAGACTCCATCTCAAAAAAAAAAAAAAAAGAAAGAAAAGAATTTTCAAACCAGAATTTCATATCCAGCCAAACTAAGCTTCATAAGTGAAGGAGAAATAACATCCTTTACAGACAAACAAATGCTGAGAGATTTTGTCACCACCAGGCCTGCCTTACAAGAGCTCCTGAAGGAAGCACTAAACACGGAAAGGAACAACCGGTACCAGCTGCTGCAAAAGCATGCCAAATTGTAAAGACCATCGAGGCTAGGAAGAAACTGCATCAACTAACAAGCAAAATAACCAGCTAACATCATAATGACAGGATCAAGTTCACATATAACAATATTAACCTTAAATGTAAATAGGCTAAATGCTTCAATTAAAAGACACAGACTGGAAAGGTTGATGAAGAGTCAAGACCCATCAGTGTGCTGTATTCAGAAGACCCATCTCATGTACAGAGATACACATAGGCTCAAAATAAAGGGATGGAGGAAGATCTACCAAGCAAATGGAAAACAAAAAAAAAGCAGGGGTTACAATCCTAGTCTCTGATAGAAAAGACTTTAAACCAACAAAGATGAAAAGAGACAAAGAAGGCCATTACATAATGGTAAAGGGATCAATTCAACAAGAAGAGCTAACTATCCTGAATATATATGCACCCAATAC